>NW_025421893.1:0-135896 GCF_011764305.1 Mustela putorius furo | reverse complement strand
AAACGTTGCCTCTGGGCTACCCCGTAACCACACCTGAGTACCAACCTGAACAAAACTCGACTGCACCCAAATGATAACAGTCTATCTAGCCTTGGCACTACTCAACAGCTGGCCTAACACACTAGAGCACATCATCAGTCCACAACCATGGCCTTAGGTCTTCATCTCTTCCCAACCTCAGTTTTTTCAGGCTTCAGAACCTAGACCTTAAATCCAATCACAGTTCCAGGAGTGAAAGTGTTTTGCAGAAATTAGAACTCTCTTTCTTTCCCCATGGCCAGAAAACTTGTGGTTGCCATATTGTGCAAAACGTTCAGTGTAGGAGAAACCAGCATGGTACATTAGGCCACGCCCTGACTTGAGGGGCTCCTTGGGCACAAAAACACATTTGTGAAACTCAAATGTGAGCCCTATGCTCAAGGAAGGCCTCTCAGTGTCTGGACCAAGAGCCCACATATGGGGCTTTGCCATGTTCTTAGGTCCCAATGTTAACCAGAGTTCTGGTTGTCCAGGTCGCCCCTCCCCAGGACTCTGCTGTGGAATCCCTCTTTTTGGTGGTCCACCCTGAGGTAAAAAAAAAAAAAAAAAAAAAAAAACCAGAAAGGGCCTCCTCCGTTCCCACAGAATGACCCCAAACTCTTGGGATTGGGTCAAATCCCCAGAAAGGGAGCCTCATCGATGTCCCATGAGGACACCCAGGACATTCCATGGCAATCGGTGACACATATCCAGAAAAAAATATAAGCATGAGCAAGCACCTCACTTTCGCCCCTTTGTTCATATCCAGAAGAGTTCTCATCACGGTCTATATATCGGGCCCGCCCATACCTACAGACCCAAACCTAAGTGGAGTTTGTGTTTTCAGACTTTTGTCCAAATAGCCCTGGACCACACACGCTCCACACTTGGGTCCCCTGGAGCCACACCTCAGGACTGTGCTTCCCTTTCAAGAGAATTCTTCCCATTCCATTGGCCACAACCTTGCAAATTAGGAAAAACCTCCCAAAATTACCGAGGCCATCCCAATAGTGTAGGCCGCCCAGGACAAACAGGGGTGATCTCAAACTAGCTGAAACTACCTCGACTCAGACAAAAGATGTCCCCAGAGAAGAATATTGAACGGGACAGGCCCCTAGGCCCTAATCAGATCCATTGCTTTGGTTTCCAGGCATCTCTCCTCAAAGTCTCAATGGACTCAAACCAACATTAAGACCATCCTCAGGAAAGTCCATTTCAAACTCATTTAAGACCATCCTCAGGAAAGTCCATTCCCACTCAGCCCCCCTCTGATGCTACCCCAAGCCAGCAGATCAAACGTTTTGTTGTTGCTAGGTGACAATTGGAATTGAGGCTGTCTGCCCAGGCATCCATACTTAGAACCCTGTTCTGGAAAAATATCTTATGAGACGTCCTGGAGCCCATCCAACAAATCTTAATTGTCCCACAGAAGGAATCCTTGCGGTTTGGAGCATCTCACAACTCTAATAGTGGGAAAACCCCCATGGCCTCATAATGCCCCCCCCCCTTATGAAGGGGCCAACTTGGACAGAAACTCCAACCTGAGCCAACGTCTGATCCTAGCTCTGTCTTCAGGTACACGGGATCTCGAATCATCTCTGCAGAGGGTTCCTGCCGTCCCCTCACCCCCCGAAATCTAAGTCTGGCTTGTGTTTCTCAGAATTTTTTCCTCACACTCCTGGCCCACAAGCCTCCCAGTTTGGGAATTCTGGAGCCACTTTGTGGCACTGTGTTGGTACTACTCATTTGTCGTTACTGGGTAGCCCCAAAACGTTGCCCTCTGGGGCTACCCAGTAACCACAAATGAGTACCCAACCTGCACGAAACTCGACTGCACCCCAATGATACAGTCTAGCCTGGGCACTAATTCCCTGTCTGCCACAGCCTGAGCCTGCACCTCCCCAACCCACACTCAACAGCTGGCCGAACACACTGAGCACATCAGTCACACCCATGGCCTTAGGTCTTCATCTCTTCCCAACCTCAGTTTTCAGGCTTCAGAACCTAGACCTTAAATCCAATCACAGTCCAGGAGTGAACGTGTTGCAGAAATTAGAACTCCTTCCCCCATGGCCAGAAAAACTTGTGGTTGCCATATTGTGCAACGTTCAGTGTAGGAGAAACCAGCATGGTACATTAGGCCACGCCCTGACTTGAGGGGCTCCTTGGGCACAAAAACACATTGTGAAACTCAATGTGAGCCCTATGCTCAAGGAAGGCCTCTCAGTGTCTGGACCAAGAGCCCACATATGGGGCTTGCCATGTTCTTAGGTCCCAATTTTAACCAGAGTTCTGGTTGTCCAGTCGCCCCTCCCCAGGACTCTGCTGTGGAATCCCTCTTTTGGTGGTCCACCTGAGGTAAAAAAAAAACAAAAAAAAAAAAAAAAACCAGAAAGGCCTCCTCCGTTCCCACAGAATGACCCCAAACTCTTGGGATTGGGTCAAATCCCCAGAAAGGGAGCCTCATCGATGTCCCATGAGGACACCCAGACATTCCATGGCAATCGGTGACACATATCCAGAAAAATATAAGCATGAGCAAGCACCTCACTTTCGCCCTTTGTTCATATCCAGAAGAGTTCTCATCACGGTCTATATATCGGGCCCGCCATACCTACAGACCCAAAACCTAAGTGGAGTTTGTGTTTTTCAGACTTTTGTCCAAATAGCCCTGGACCACACACGCTCCACACTTGGGTCCCTGGAGCCACACCTCAGGACTGTGCTTCCCTTTCAAGAGAATTCTTCCCATTCCATTGGCCACAACCTTGCCAAATTAGGAAAAAAACCTCCAAAATTACCGAGGCCATCCCAATAGTGTAGGCCGCCCAGGACAAACAGGGGTGATCTCAAACTAGCTGAAACTACCTCGACTCAGACAAAAGATGTCCCCAGAGAAGAATATTGAACGGGGACAGGCCCCTAGGCCCTAATCAGATCCATTGCTTTGGTTTCCAGGCATCTCTCCTCAAGGTCTCAATGGACTCAAACCAACATTAAGACCATCCTCAGGAAAGTCCATTTCAACTCATTTAAGACCATCCTCAGGAAAAGTCCATTCCCCTCACTCAGCCCCCCCCCTCTGATGCTACCCCAAAGCCAGCAGATCAAACGTTTCTTGTTGCTAGGTGACAATTGGAATTGAGGCTGTCTGCCCAGGCATCCATACTTAGAACCCTGTTCTGGAAAAATATCTTATGAGACGTCCTGGAGCCATCCAACAAATCTTAATTGTCCCACAGAAGGAATCCTTGCGGTTTGGAGCATCTCACAACTCTAATAGTGGGAAAACCCCCATGGCCTCATAATGCCCACCCCCTTATGAAGGGGCCAACTTGGACAGAAACTCCAACCTGAGCCAACGTCTGATCCTAGCTCTGTCTTCAGGTACACGGGATCTCGAATCATCTCTGCAGAGGGTTCCTGCCGTCCCCTCACCCCGAAATCTAAGTCTGGCTTGTGTTCTCAGAATTTTTTCCTCACACTCCTGGCCCACAAGCCTCCCAGTTTGGGAATTCTGGAGCCACTATGTGGCACTGTGTTGGTACTCATTTGTGGTTACTGGGTAGCCCCAAACGTTGCCCTCTGGGGCTACCCAGTAACCACAAATGAGTACCAACCTGCACGAAACTCGACTGCACCCCAATGATACAGTCTAGCCTGGGCACTAATTCCCTGTCTGCCACAGCCTGAGCCTGCACCTCCCAACCCACACTCAACAGCTGGCCGAACACTGAGCACATCAGTCACACCATGGCCTTAGGTCTTCATCTCTTCCCAACCTCAGTTTTCAGGCTTCAGAACCTAGACCTTAAATCCAATCACAGTCCAGGAGTGAACGTGTTGCAGAAATTAGAACTCCTTCCCCATGGCCAGAAAACTTGTGGTTGCCATATTGTGCAACGTTCAGTGTAGGAGAAACCAGCATGGTACATTAGGCCACGCCCTGACTTGAGGGGCTCCTTGGGCACAAAAACACATTGTGAAACTCAATGTGAGCCCTATGCTCAAGGAAGGCCTCTCAGTGTCTGGACCAAGAGCCCACATATGGGGCTTGCCATGTTCTTAGGTCCCAATGTTAACCAGAGTTCTGGTTGTCCAGTCGCCCCTCCCCAGGACTCTGCTGTGGAATCCCTCTTTTGGTGGTCCACCTGAGGTAAAAAAAAAAACAAAAAAAAAAAAAAAAAAAGAAAGGCCTCCTCCGTTCCCACAGAATGACCCCAAACTCTTGGGATTGGGTCAAATCCCCAGAAAGGGAGCCTCATCGATGTCCCATGAGGACACCCAGACATTCCATGGCAATCGGTGACACATATCCAGAAAAATATAAGCATGAGCAAGCACCTCACTTTCGCCCTTTGTTCATATCCAGAAGAGTTCTCATCACGGTCTATATATCGGGCCCGCCATACCTACAGACCCAAACCTAAGTGGAGTTTGTGTTTTCAGACTTTTGTCCAAATAGCCCTGGACCACACACGCTCCACACTTGGGTCCCTGGAGCCACACCTCAGGACTGTGCTTCCCTTTCAAGAGAATTCTTCCCATTCCATTGGCCACAACCTTGCAAATTAGGAAAAACCTCCAAAATTACCGAGGCCATCCCAATAGTGTAGGCCGCCCAGGTCAAACAGGGGTGATCTCAAACTAGCTGAAACTACCTCGACTCAGACAAAAGATGTCCCCAGAGAAGAATATTGAACGGGACAGGCCCCTAGGCCCTAATCAGATCCATTGCTTTGGTTTCCAGGCATCTCTCCTCAAAGTCTCAATGGACTCAAACCAACATTAAGACCATCCTCAGGAAAGTCCATTTCAACTCATTTAAGACCATCCTCAGGAAAGTCCATTCCCACTCAGCCCCCTCTGATGCTACCCCAAGCCAGCAGATCAAACGTTTCTTGTTGCTAGGTGACAATTGGAATTGAGGCTGTCTGCCCAGGCATCCATACTTAGAACCCTGTTCTGGAAAAATATCTTATGAGACGTCCTGGAGCCATCCAAAAAATCTTAATTGTCCCACAGAAGGAATCCTTGCGGTTTGGAGCATCTCACAACTCTAATAGTGGGAAAACCCCCATGGCCTCATAATGCCCACCCCCTTATGAAGGGGCCAACTTGGACAGAAACTCCAACCTGAGCCAACGTCTGATCCTAGCTCTGTCTTCAGGTACACGGGATCTCGAATCATCTCTGCAGAGGGTTCCTGCCGTCCCCTCACCCCGAAATCTAAGTCTGGCTTGTGTTCTCAGAATTTTTTCCTCACACTCCTGGCCCACAAGCCTCCCAGTTTGGGAATTCTGGAGCCACTTTGTGGCACTGTGTTGGTACTCATTTGTCGTTACTGGGTAGCCCCAAACGTTGCCCTCTGGGGCTACCCAGTAACCACAAATGAGTACCAACCTGCACGAAACTCGACTGCACCCCAATGATACAGTCTAGCCTGGGCACTAATTCCCTGTCTGCCACAGCCTGAGCCTGCACCTCCCAACCCACACTCAACAGCTGGCCGAACACTGAGCACATCAGTCACACCATGGCCTTAGGTCTTCATCTCTTCCCAACCTCAGTTTTCAGGCTTCAGAACCTAGACCTTAAATCCAATCACAGTCCAGGAGTGAACGTGTTGCAGAAATTAGAACTCCTTCCCCATGGCCAGAAAACTTGTGGTTGCCATATTGTGCAACGTTCAGTGTAGGAGAAACCAGCATGGTACATTAGGCCACGCCCTGACTTGAGGGGCTCCTTGGGCACAAAAACACATTGTGAAACTCAATGTGAGCCCTATGCTCAAGGAAGGCCTCTCAGTGTCTGGACCAAGAGCCCACATATGGGGCTTGCCATGTTCTTAGGTCCCAATGTTAACCAGAGTTCTGGTTGTCCAGTCGCCCCTCCCCAGGACTCTGCTGTGGAATCCCTCTTTTGGTGGTCCACCTGAGGTAAAAAAAAAACAGAAAGGCCTCCTCCGTTCCCACAGAATGACCCCAAACTCTTGGGATTGGGTCAAATCCCCAGAAAGGGAGCCTCATCGATGTCCCATGAGGACACCCGGACATTCCATGGCAATCGGTGACACATATCCAGAAAAATATAAGCATGAGCAAGCACCTCACTTTCGCCCTTTGTTCATATCCAGAAGAGTTCTCATCACGGTCTATATATCGGGCCCGCCATACCTACAGACCCAAACCTAAGTGGAGTTTGTGTTTTCAGACTTTTGTCCAAATAGCCCTGGACCACACACGCTCCACACTTGGGTCCCTGGAGCCACACCTCAGGACTGTGCTTCCCTTTCAAGAGAATTCTTCCCATTCCATTGGCCACAACCTTGCAAATTAGGAAAAACCTCCAAAATTACCGAGGCCATCCCAATAGTGTAGGCCGCCCAGGACAAACAGGGGTGATCTCAAACTAGCTGAAACTACCTCGACTCAGACAAAAGATGTCCCCAGAGAAGAATATTGAACGGGACAGGCCCCTAGGCCCTAATCAGATCCATTGCTTTGGTTTCCAGGCATCTCTCCTCAAAGTCTCAATGGACTCAAACCAACATTAAGACCATCCTCAGGAAAGTCCATTTCAACTCATTTAAGACCATCCTCAGGAAAGTCCATTCCCACTCAGCCCCCTCTGATGCTACCCCAAGCCAGCAGATCAAACGTTTCTTGTTGCTAGGTGACAATTGGAATTGAGGCTGTCTGCCCAGGCATCCATACTTAGAACCCTGTTCTGGAAAAATACCTTATGAGACGTCCTGGAGCCATCCAACAAATCTTAATTGTCCCACAGAAGGAATCCTTGCGGTTTGGAGCATCTCACAACTCTAATAGTGGGAAAACCCCCATGGCCTCATAATGCCCACTCCCTTATGAAGGGGCCAACTTGGACAGAAACTCCAACCTGAGCCAAAGTCTGATCCTCGACCTGACTTAGACTCATGAGATCTCAATTCAGCTCTGCAGAGTGTGCCTGCCATGTCCATTCCCCGAAACCTAAGCCTAGCTTGTGTTCTCAGACTTCCGTCCTCACTCTCCTGGCCCACAAGCCCTCCAGTTTGGGAATTCCGAAGCCACAATGCAGCACTCTGCCTGCCCTCCAGAAGAAAAACTTTGCCCTATGCTGCTAATAAGAAACCCCAAATGATTATCTAATGCATGCCACTCGACTGTAAAGCAATTATACAGCCTACCCTGAATACGAATGCCCTGTCTGGCACAGCCTGAGACAAGACATCCCAAACGACACCTAGACAGCTGGCTCCAACCTGGACACAAGGGACCCGCTATGGCTGTAGTTCGTCATCTCTTCCCATCCTCGGTTTTCAGGCTTCAGAACCTAGACCTTATCTCCAATCACTGCCCAGGGGTGAACGTGATGCAGAAATTAGAATTCCTCCTTCCCCATGGCCAGAAACCTTGTGGTTGGCATGTTGTCCAATGTTCACTGTGGGAAAACCTGCATTGTCTGAAAGGCCACGCCAGTGCTTGAGGGCCGCCTAGGGCACAGACATGCATTGTGACCTGTAGCGTGAGTCCCGTATTAAAGTAACGCCTCTCAGTGGCTGGACCAAGATCCTGCCTATGGGGCTTGTCATATCCATAGGCCCCCAGGCTTAACCAGAGAGCGAGTATTCCAGTTGTCAGTACCCACTGCTATGCTCCAGAATCCCTCTACTGGGGGGACACATGAAGCAGAAAACAGGACTCTTCCCTTCCCACAGAATGACCCCAAACTCTTGGGGGCTGGACAAACTACCAGAGAGGGAGACTTCTACGACCCATGAGGCAACTCCTACATTAAACGGCCATTGTGGACAAAATATCCAGAGACAAAAGACTGAGCGACTGCCTCCCTCTCACCCTTCTTTCATATCCAGAGGAGCTCCCCTCACGGACTGTAGATCAGGCCTGCCATAACCTCGGCCCCAAACCTGAGCTGAGTTTGGGTTTTTGGATGTTTGTCTGCACAGCCGTGGCCCATACCGCCTCCAGGCTGGGGTCTCTGGAGCCACACCACAGAACTGTGCCTGCTCTCTCCTAAGAAACTGCCCGTTCCATTGGCCACAACTCTACAAAACAGTAGAAACCTCAAGGTCCCCAAGGACATCCCACTACCGCAAGCTGCACTGGACAAACAGGGGCATTATGACACCAGCTGAGCAACTACTACCTCCATGCAGACACACAGACTGATATCTGCAGAGACGGAAGATTGTACCAGGCAGTCCCCTAGGCCCTATTATGAACTCTTGCTTTGGTGTCCAGGTATCACTCCTCAGAGGCCTGGGTTCGAAGACCAGCATATGGGGCTATCCTGAGGCACCAGACAGAACACCTCTCATCTGCACATGGAAAGCTTCCTTGTTGGAGTTGTGTCAAACCCTTCGGGTTCGTGAATCCTGCAGAGTCCATTAGGTTCTGCCATATTCCATGGTCTCCATGGCCAGCAAACCAAATTATGACTCATCCTCAGGAAAGTCCATTTAAACTCAGCCTTCTGGGTAGCTCACCCAAGAGCCCGCAGATTGAGCGTGCCTTGTCTCGACCAGGCAATGGGAAGGTGAGTTGGCGTTTCTCGGCATCCATGCTTAGTCCCCTGCTCTCGAGTCTTTTGTATGGGGCATCCTGGAACCATCCAATAGTATTCGACTGTCCTGAAGAAGGAAACTTTGAAGTTTGGAGTAGCTCACAACTCCCTGCGTAGGGAAACCTCCCTGGCCTCATGATGCCCCCACCCCCTACAGGAAGGGGCCGTCATGGACACAAACTCCAGCTTGAGGCAACATCTGATACTCGCCCTGACCTCAGATGCAGGAGATCTCGATTCAGCCTCTGCACAGTGGGCCCAAATCTTGTGCTACCTTGTGTTTGCAGACTTCCTTCCTCACACTCCTGGCAAACATGTCCTCATACTTGGAATTCTGGAACCAAAATGCAGCCCTATGCTGGCCCTCCAGAAGAAAAACGTTGCTCTTTGGGGATCTCCATAAACCCCAAATGAGGATCAACCTGCTCGGTTCTCGACCTCACCCCAATTGGATTGTTCGGGTTGTCCATTCATCCCTCCCCAGAGCTCTGCTTTGGAATCCCTCTTTTGGTGGGACACCTGAGGTAACAAAACTAAAAGGACTCCTCCCATCCTTCAGATTGACCCAAACAAATTGCGTTTGGACCAAATACACAGAGAGGAAGTCTCGTCCATGGCCCATGAGGCCTCCCCGAGATTCCACAGCCATCGTTGACAACAAATCCAGAGACAAAAGTCTGAGCAAGCGCCTCACACTCGCTCTTTTGTCCTATCCCGAAGAGTTCTCCTCACGGTCTGTAGATCGGGCCTGCCATACCTACTTCCCAAACCTAAGCCGAGTTTGTGTTTTCAGATTTCTGTCCCCACATTCCTGGCCCACAACCCTTCAGGCTGGGGGCCCTGGAGCCAAACATCAGGACTGTGCCTATCCATACCACAGGAATTCTGCCCATTCCATTGTCCACAATCGTACAAATTAGGAAAAACCTCCAGAGTCCCCAAGGACATCCCAATAATGTAGGCCGCCCAGGACAAACAAGGGTCATCTGAAACCAGCTGAGCATCTACCTCTACTCAGCGTAGATGGATGTCCCCAGAGAAGAAGATTGAATCAGACAGGCCCCTAGGCCTGAATCAGATTCATTGCTTTCGGTTACAGGTATCTCTCCTCAGAGGCCTGGTTTCCAATTTTAGTATATGGGGATTTCATGAGGCAGCAATCAGAACAAATCTCTTCTCCACATGGGAAAATTATCCTTTGAAGATGTCTCAAAACCTCCAGTTAGGAGAATCCTTCAGGGCCTGAGTGCCACTGCCCCATTACAAGGTCTCCATAGACACAAAAACACATTAGGACCCATCCACAGGAGAGTCCATTTCAACTGAGCATATTCGGTTGCTCCGCGAGATCCAGCAGATCTAACTTGTCTTGTTGCTAGGAGACAATTGGAATGTGAGGTGGCCTACCCCGCCATCCATCCTTAAAACCCTGCTCGGAATCATTGGCCTGGAGCCAACCAAAAGGTCTCAATTGTGCTGCAGAAGAATCTTTGCAGTTGGGAGCTTCTCACAACTCCCATCGTGAGAGAACCCCCATGGCCACATGGTCCCCCCCCCTTCATAAAGGGGTCATCAGGGACATAAGGTCCAACCTGAGCAATCGTCTGATCCTCACCCTGACGTCAGATGCACGATATCTCGGTTCAGGTCCGTAGATTGTGCCTGCCATGTCCTCACCCAGAAACCTAAGCCTTGCTTGTGTCCTCAGACTTCTGTACACAGACTACTGGCTCACAAGCCCTCCAGTTTGGCAATCCAGAACTACAATGCAGCACTCTGCCTGCCCTGCAGAAGAAATACATTTCCCTCTGGGGCTAACTAGAAACCCCAAATGAAGATCAACCTGCACGACACTTGGCTATCCCCAAAATATATAGGATGACCTGGGCAATAATGCCCTTTCTGACACAGCCTGAGCCTGGACCCCCTAGGCCCAACCAGACAGCTTGCTACAAACTGAGAACTTCAAACCCCCCATTGCCTTAGGTTGTTATCCGTTCCCAACCTCAGTTTTCAGGCTTCAGAACCTAGACCTTATCTCCAATCACTGCCCAGGTTTGAAAATGATGCAGAAATCAGAACTCCTTCACGATGGCAAGAAACCTTGTGGTAGGCTTGTTGTATAATGTTCAGTGTAGTGGATACCAGTGTGTCCAATGAGGCCCCGCCATTGCTCGCAGGCCACATAGGTGGCAAACACACATTGTGACCCTCAGCCTGTTCCCAGTCCTCAGGTAAGGCCTCTCAGTGGCTGGATGAAGAGACAGCATATTGCGCTTGCCATGCCCCTAGGCCCCAATTTTTAACAATAGCTCGGGTTGTCCCTTCACTCTTCCCCAGGGCTCTGCTTTGGAACTCCTCTTTTGGTGGGACACCTGAGGTAACAACACTGAAAGGAGTACTCCATCCAACAGATTGACGAAAAACAATTGGGATTGGGCCAAATCCACAGAGAGCAAGATTTATCCATGGCCCATGAGGCCTCCTCGACATTCCACGGCCATCGCTGAAACAAAGTCCAGAGACAAAAGCCTGAGCAAGCGCCTCAGACTCGCACTATCTTCATATCCTGAAGATGTCTTCTCATGGTTTGTAGATCGGACCTTCCATACCTACGTCCCCAAACATAAGCTGAGTTTGTGTTATCAGACTTCTGTCCTCAAAGTCCTGGGCCACACACCATCCAGGCTGGGGACCCTGGAGCCACATATTAGGACTGTGCCTACCCAATTCATGGGAATTCTGCCGATTCCATTGTCCAAAATCGTAGAAATTAGGAGAACCCTCCAAAGTCCCTGAGGCCATCCCAATAGTATAGGTCGCCCGGGACAAAAAAGGTCAGTCTGTCACCAGCTGAGCATCTACCTCCACTCATACCCTAGATGGATGTCCGCAGAGAAGAAGATTGAACCAGACAGGACCCTAGGCCAAAATCGGATCCATTGCTTTGGTTTACAGGCATGTCTCCTCAAAACCCTGGATTCCAATACCAGCATTGGGGTTTTCCTGAGGCACCCATCAGAACAAACCTCGTCTCCACAAGGAAACTTGTGCATGGGAGCTATGTCAAAAGCTGATGAGAATACTTCAGGGTCCCGGTGCCATTGCCCCATTCCAAGGCCCTCATGGACACAAACACACATTAGACCCATCCTCAGGAAAGTCCATTTCAACTCGGCCACCCCGGTTGCTCCCGCAGAGCCATCAGATCTAAACTGTCTTGTCGCTAGGAGACAATTGGAATGCGAGGCGGGCTTCCCAGGCATCCATCCTCGAACGTTGGTCTGGACTCATCCATATGGGATGTCCTGGAGCTGTCCAAGAGGTCTCAATTGTCCCGCAGAAGGAATCCTAGGAGGGGGCATCCCACCACTCCAAACGTGGGAAAACCTCCACGGCCTCGAGATTCGGCTCCCTTTATGAAGGGGCCGTCATGAACAGAAAATCCAAGCTGAGCCAACGTCTGATCCTCGCTCTGACTTCAGATGAATGAGATATTGCTTCAGATCTTCAGGAGGTACATGCCGTGCTCTCGCCCTGAATCCCAAGTCTAGCTTGTGTTCTCGGACTTCCGTCCTCATACTCCTGGCCCCGAAGCCCACAAGTTTGGCAATTCCGGACCATCATTACAGCACTCTGCCTGCCCTCGAGAAACAAAATATTGCCCAATGAGCTGCCCGGGCATATTAAATGAGAATAAACCTACACGGCACTCGAATGTACCCAAATTATATAGTCTATCCTGGGCAGTAATGCACTATCTGACACACCCTGAGCCGGGACCTCCTGAGCAACACCCAGACAGCTGACCGCACCATGAGCCCATAAGACCCGCCGTGGTCTAGGTCATCATCACTTCTCTACCGCAGTTTTCAGGCTTCAGAACCTAGACCTTATCTCCAATCACTGCCCAGGGGTGAGTGTGATGCAGAAATCAGAACTCTTCCTTACCCATGGCAGGAAACCTTATGGTTGGCATGTTGTCCAACGTTCAGTGTAGGGGAAACCAGCATTCACCCTGAGACCCCGCCCATTCATGAGTGCGACGAGGGCATAAACACGCATTGTGACCCTCAGCGTGAGTCGTGTCCTCTAGTACGTCCTCACAGTGGCTAGACCATTAGTTGCCATAATGGCTTGACATGTCCCTAGGCCCCAAATTTAAACCAGATTTCTGATTGTCCAAATGCCCCTCCCCAGGGCTCTATTCTGGAATCCCTCATTTGGTGGGGTTTGAAAAACAAAACAAAACAAATTAACAACAACAAAAAAAACGGACTTCTTCCATCCCACAGAGTGACCCCAAACTCTTTGGACGGGGCCAAACCCCCAGAGAGTAAGACTAGTCCATTTCCCATGAAGTCACGCGGATATTTCATGACCATGAATGGCACGATATCCAGAGATAAAAACTTGAGCAAGAGCCTCACACTCACCCTTTTTTCATATCCCGAAGAGTTCTCCTCATGGTCTGCAGATCAGTCCTGCCATACCTATGACCCGAAACATAATCCGAGTTTGTGTTTTCAGACAACAGTCCAAACAGCCCAGGCCTACACACCCTACAGGCTCAGGACACTGGAGCCAACCTGAGGACTGTACTTGCCCTCTCCAAGGGAATTCAAGTGTGCCCATTCCAATGGCCACAACCCTACTAATAGAATAAACCTCCAAAGTCCCTGAGGCCATCCCAATAGTGGTGGCTTCCCAGGACAAACAGGAGCAATCTGAGCCCATCTGAGAACCTACCTGCACTCAGACTCGTAGACTGATATCCCCAGAGGTAAAAAGGAATGAACAGGCCTCTAGGCCCTAATCGGATCCATTGCTTTGGTTTCCAGGCATCTTCCTCAGAGGCCTGGATTTCAGTACCAGCATATGGCTGTTTCTTGACTCACCAATCAGAACAAAACTCATCTACACATGGGAATCTTGCACATGGGAGGTGTGTCAAAGCCTCTTTTTAGGAGAACCCTACAGGGCCCCAGTGCCACCGCTTTATTCCAAGGACTCCATAAACACATAATCATATTAGGACACATGCACGGGAGAGTCCAATTCAACTCAGCATATACGGTTGCTCCGTGAGATCCAGTAGATTACCTTGTCTTGTTGCTAGGAGACAATTGGAATGCGAGGTGGCCTAACCCGCCATCCATCCTTAGAACCCTGCTCAGAATCATTGGCCTGGAGCCAACAAACAGGTCTCAATTTTCCTGCAGAAGAATCTTTGCAGTTGGGAGATTCTCAAAACTCCCATCGTGAGAAACCCCCATGGCCTCGTGATACCCCCCACTTCATGAAGGGGCCATCAGGGACATAAGGTCCAACCTGAGAAATAGTCTGATCCTCACCCTGACGTCAGATGCACGAGATCTCGATTCAGGTCTGTATATTGTGCCTGCCATGTCCTCACCCAGGAACCTAAGCCTAGCTTGTGTTCACAGACCTCCGTCCACAGACTAATGGCCCACAAGCCCTCCAGGTTGGCAATCCAGAATTACAATGCAGCACTCTGCTTGCCCTCCAGAAGAAAAACATTGACCTCTGGGGCTACCCAGAAACCGCAAATGAAGATCAACCTGCACGCCACTTGGCTGTACCCAAAATATATAGGCTGACCTGGGCACTAATGCCCTTCTGACAGAGCCTGAGCCTGGACTTCCTGGCCCCACCCAGACAGCTTGGCGCTCAGTGAGCACATAGGACCAGCCATTGCCTTAGGTCGTTATCTCTTACCTACCTCGGTTTTAAGGATTCAGATCCTAGACATTATCTCCAATCACTGCCCAGGGTTGAAAATGATGCAGAATACAGAACTCCTTCCCAATGGCAAGAAACTTGTGGTTGGCTTGTTGTCCAACGTTCAGTGTAGTGGAAACCTGTTTGTCCGATGAGACCCCGCCATTGCTCGCGGGCGACATAGGTGGCAAACTCACATGGTGACCCAAAGCCTTAGCCCAGTCCTCAGGTAAGGCCTCTCAGTGGCTGGATGAAGAGACAGCATATTGCGCTTGCCATGCCCCTAGGCCCCAATTTTTAACCATAGTTCGGGTTGTCCCTTCATTCTTCCCCAGGGCTCTGCTTTGGAATTCCTCTTTTGGTGGGACACCTGATGTAACAACCCTGAAAGGAGTCCTCCATCCAACAGATTGACGAAAAACAATTGGGATCGGGCCAAATCCACAGAGAGGAAGATTCGTCCATGGCCCATGAGGCCTCCTCGACATTCCACGGCCATCGCTGAAACAAAATCCAGAGACAAAAGTCTGAGCAAGCGCCTCAGACTCGCACTTTCTTCATATCCTGAAGATGTCTTCTCATGGTTTGTAGATCGGGCCTGCAATACCTACGTCCCCAAACATAAGCTGAGTTTGTGTTTTCAGACTTCTGTCCTCAAAGTCCTGGGCCACACACCATCCAGGTTGGGCACGCTGGAGCCACATATTAGGACTGTGCCTACCTAATCCATGGGAATTCTGCCCATTCCATTGTCCAAAATCGTACAAATTAGGAGAACCCTCCAAAGTCCCTGAGGCCATCCCAATATTATAGGTCGCCGGGACAAAAAAGGTCAGTCTGACACCAGCTGAGCATCTACCTCCACACATAACCTAGATGGATGACCCCATAGAAGAAGATTGAACCAGACAGGACCCTAGGCCAAAATCGGATCCATTGCTTTGGTTTACAGGCATGTCTCCTCAAAACCCTGGTTTCCAATACCAGCATTGGGGTTTTCCTGAGGCACCCATCAGAACCAAACACGTCTCCACAAGGAAACTTGTGCATGGGAGCTATGTCAAAAGCTGAGGAGAATACTTCAGGGTCCCGGTGCCACCGCCCCATTCCAAGGCCCTCATGGACACAAACGCACATTAGACCCATCCTCAGGAAAGTCCATTTCAACTCAGCCACCCTGGTTGCTCCCGCAGATCCATCAGATCTAAACTCTCTTGTCGCTAGGAGACAATTGGAATGCGAGGCGGGCTTCCCAGGCATCCATCCTCGAACGTTGGTCTGGACTCATCCATATGGGATGTCCTGGAGCTGTCCAACAGGTCTCAATTGTCCCGCAGAAGGAATCCTAGGACGGGGCATCCCACCACTCCCAACGTGGGAAAACCTCCTCGCTCTCGAGAATCTGCTCCCTTCATGAAGGGGCCATCATGAACAGAAAATCCAAGCTGAGCCAACGTCGGATCCTCGGTCTGACTTCAGAAGCATGATATATTGCTTCAGATCTTCAGGGACTACATGCTGTGCCCTCGCCCTGAAACCCAAGTCTAGCTTGTGTTCTCAGACTTCCATCATCACACTCCTGGCCCCGAATCCTACAAGTTTGGGAATTCCGGACCATCATTGCTGCACTCTGCCTGCCCTCTAGAAAAAATATATTGCCTAATGAGCTGCCCAGGCATATTAAATGAGAATAAACCTACACGGCACTCGAATGTACCCAAATTATATAGTCTAACCTGGGAAGTAATGCACTGTCTGACACACCATGAGCCAGGACCTCCTGAGCAACACACAGAGAGCTGACCGCACACTGAGCACATCAGAACCGCCATGGCCTTAGGTCATCATCTCTTCCCTACCTCAGTTTTCAGACTTCAGAACCTAGACCTTATCTCCAATAACTGCCCAGGGGTGACTGTGATGCAGAAATCAGAACTCCTGCTTACCCAAGGCAAGACACCTTGTGGTTGCCATGTTGTCCAACGTTCAGTGTAGGAGAAACCAGCATTCTCCCTGAGGTCACGCCCATTCTTGAGTGCAACGAGGGCATAAACACGCATTGTGACCCTCAGCGTGATTCCTGACCTCTAGTAAATCCTCTCAGGGGCTGGACCATTAGATGTCATAATGGGCTTGAAATGTCCCTAGGCCCCAATTTTTAACCAGGTTTCTTGTTGTCCAGTCACAACTCCCCAGGGCTCTACTCTGGAATCCCTCATTTGGTGGGACACCTGAGGTAGAAAAACAAAATAAAACAAATCAACAACAACAAAAAAAAGTACTTCTTCCATCCCACAGAGTGACCCTAAACTCCTTGGACGACGCCAAATCCCCAGAGAGTAAGACTCGTCCATTTCCCATGAAGTTACCTGAAATTTCACGACCATGAGTGACACAATATCTAGAGACAAAAACGTGAGCAAGAGCCTCACACTCGCCCATTTATCATATCCCAAATTGTTCTCCTCATGGTCTGTAGATCAGTCCTGCCATACCTATGACCTGAAACATAAGCCGAGTTTGTGTTTTCAGACAACAGTCGCAACAGCTCTGGCCTACACACCCTACAGGCTCAGGCCCCTGAGGCCAAACCTGAAGACTGTGCATGCCCTCTCCAAGGGAATTGTATGTGCCCATTCCAATGGCCACAACCCTACCAAGAGGATAAACCTCCAAAATTCCTGAGGCCATCCCGATAGTTGTGGCTTTCCAGGACATACAGGGGCAATCTGAGCCCATCTGAGCACCTACCTGCACTCATACCCGTAGACTGATGTCCCCAGATGTAATAAGGAACGAACAGGCCCCTAGGCACCTATCGGATCCATTCCTTTGGTTTCGAGGCATCTCTCCTCAGAGGCCTGGATTTCAATAACAGCATAAGGCTGCTTCTTGTCTCACCATCAGAACAAATCTCATCTACACATGGGAAACTTGCACGATGGAGCTGTGTGAAAGTCTCTCTTTAGGAGAACCCTTCAGGGCCCCAGTGCCACCGCTTCATTCCAAGGTCTCCATAGACACAAAATCATATTAGGTCACATCCACGGGAGAGTCCATTTCAACTCAGCCTCTTCGGTTGCCCCCCCAGATCCAGCAGATCTGACCTGTCTTGTTGCTTGGAGACAATTGGAATGCGAGGTGGGCTAACCAGCCATCCATCCTTAGAACCCTGCTCGGAATCGATGTCCTGGAGCCAACCAAGAGGTCTCAATTGTCCTGCAGAAGAATCTTTGCAATTGGGACCTTCTGACAACTCCCATCGTTGGAAAACCCCCAAGGACTCGCGATCCACCTGCCCCTTCAAGAAGGGGCCATCAGTGACAGAATGTCCAACCTGAGCGATCGTCTGATCCTCGCCCTGACTTCAGAAGCACGATATCTCGATTCAAGTCTATAGATTGTGCCTGTCATATCCTCACCCAGAAACCTAGGCCTAGCTTGTGTTCTCAGAATTCCGTCCTCAGACTACTGGCCCACAGGCCCTCCAATTTGGCAATTTAGAACTACAATGCAGCACCGTGCCTGCCCTCCAGAAGAAAAACATTGCCCTCTGGGGCTACCCAGAAAACCCAAATGAGCATCAACCTGCACGCCATTCGGCTGTACCCCAAATATATAGGCTGACCTGGCCACGAAAGCCCTTTCTGAAACACCCTGAGCATGGACCTACTGCCCCCACCTAGACAGCTGGCTGCACACTGAGCACATGAGACCCGATTGGCCTTAGGTCGTCATCTCTTCTCAACCTCGGTTTTGAGGCTTCAGAACCTAGACCTTATCTCCAACACGGCCCAGGCTGAAAATGATGCATTAATCAGAACTCTTTCCCCATGGCAAGAAACCTGGTCGTTGGCATGTTGTCCAAGAATCTGTGTAGTTGAAACCAGTGTGGCCGATGAGGCCCCGCCCATGCCTGGGGGCCACATTGGTCACAAACACACATTGTGACCCTCAGCCTGAGCCCAGTCCTCAGGTAAGGCCTCTCAGTGGCTGGATGGAGAAACAGCATATTGGGCTGGCCATGCCCCTAGGCCCCAATTTTTAACCA
The DNA here is from genome assembly GCF_011764305.1 of Mustela putorius furo. NCBI lineage: Eukaryota > Metazoa > Chordata > Mammalia > Carnivora > Mustelidae > Mustela > Mustela putorius. The sequence goes on along the minus strand of NW_025421893.1, from coordinate 117,499 downwards.
CAGTTCGGGTTGTCCCTTCACTCTTCCACAGGGCTCTGCTTTGGAATTCCTCTTTTGGTGGGACAACTGAGGTAACAAAACTGAAAGGAGTCCTCCCGTTCCACAGATTGATGAAAAACAATTGGGATCGGACCAAATCCACAGAGAGCAAGATTCGTCCATGGCCCATGAGGCCTCCCCAATATTCCACGGACATCGCTGATACAAAATCCACAGACAAAAGCCTGAGCACGCGCCTCAGAATCGCTCATTCTTCATATCCTGAAGAGTTCTTCACATAAGAACCTACACGGCACTCGAATGCACCCAAAATATATAGTCTAACCTGGGCACTAATGCACCGTCTGACAACCTAAGCCCCGACCTCGTGACCAACACCCAGACAGCAGACCACACACTGAGCACATCAGACCCGCCATGGCCTTAGGTCATCATCTCTTCCCTAACTCTGTTTTCAGGCTTCAGAAGGTAGAACTTATCTCCAATCACTGCCGAGGGGTGTCTGTGATGCAGAAATCAGAATTCTTCCTTACCCATGGCAAGAAACCTTGTGGTTGGCATGTTGTCCAACGTTCATTGTAGGAGAAACTAGCATTCACCATGAGGCCCTGCCCATTCTTGAGAGCGATGAGGGCATAAACACGCATTGTGACCTTCAGCCTGAGTCCTGTCCTCTAGTACGTCCTCTCAGTGGCTGGAACATTAGATGTCATAATGGGCTTGACATGTCCCTAGGCCCCAATTTTTAACCAGATTTCTGGTTGTCCAGTCGCCCCTCCCCAGGGCTCTACTCTGGAATCCCCCATTTGGTGGGACACCTGAGGTTGAAAAACAAAACAAAACAAATCCACAACAACAGAATAACGGACTTCTTCCATCCCACAGAATAACCCCAAACTCTTTGGACGTGGCCAAACCCCCAGAGAGTAAGACTCGTCCATTTCCCATGAAGTCACCCGGAAATTTCACGACTATGAGTGACACGATATCCAGACACAAAAACTAAGCAAGAGTCTCACACTCGACCTTTTTTCAAATCCGGAAGATTTCTCCTCATGGTCTGTAGATAAATCCTGCCATATCTATGACCTGAAACATAAGCCGAATTTGTGTTTTCAGACAACTGTCCCAACAGCTCTGGCCTACACACCCTACAGGCTCAGGCCCCGGAGGCCAAACCTGAAGACTGTGCATGCCCTCTCCAAGGGAATTCTATGTGCCCATTCCAATGGACACAACCCTACTAAGAGGATAAAACTCCAAAATTCCTGAGGCCATCCCAATAGTTGTGGCTTTCCAGGACAAACAGGGGAAATCTGAGCCCATCTGAGCACCTACCTGCACTCAGACCCGTAGACTGATCACCCCAGATGTAATAAGGAACGATCAGGCCCCTAGGCACCTATCGGATCCATTGCATTGGTTTCGAGGCATCTCTCATCAGAGGCCTGGATTTCAATAACAGCATATAGCTGTTTCTTGACTCACCATCAGAACAAATCTCATCTACACATGGGAAACTTGCACGATGGAGCTGTGTGAAACCCTCTCTTTAGGAGAACCCTTCATAGCCCTAGTGCCACCGCTTCATTGCAAGGTCTCCAGAGACACAATATCATATTAGGTCACAACCACGGGAGAGTCCATTTCAACTCAGCCTCCTCGGTTGCTCCCCCAGATCCAGCAGATCTGACCTTTCCTGTTGCTTGGAGACAATTGGAATGCGAAGTGGGCTACCCATCCATCCATCCTTAGAACCCTGCTCAGAATCGTTGTCCTAGAGCCAACCAACAGGTCTCAATTGTTCTGCAGAAGAATCTTTGTAGTTGGGAGCTTCTGACAACTCCCATCGTGGAAAACCCCCATGGCCTCACGATCCACCTGCCCCTTCAAGAAGGGGCCATCAGTGACAGAATGTCCAACCTGAGCGATCGTCTGATCCTCGCCCTGACTTCAGATGCACGAGATCTCGATTCAGGTCTGTAGATTGTGCCTGCCATATCCACACCTAGAAACCTAGGCCTAGCTTGTGTTCTCAGACTTCCATCCTCAGACTACTGGCCCACAAGCCCACCAATTTGGCAATATAGAACTACAATGCAGCACTCTGCCTGCCCTCCAGAAGAAAAACATTGCCCTCTGGGGCTACCCAGAAACCCCAAATGAGGATCAATCTGCACGCCATTCGGCTGTACCCCAAATATATAGGCTGACCTGGGCACTATTGCCCTTTCTGACACAGCTTGATCCAGGACCTCCTGGCCCCACCCAGACAGCTGGTCGCACACTGAGCACATCGGACCCGCCATGGCCTTAGGTCGTCATCTCTTCTCAATCTCGTTTTTCAGGCTTCAGAACCTAGACCTTATCTCCAATCTCGGCCCGGGTTTGAAAATGATGCAGAAATCAGAACTCTTTCCCCATGGAAAGACACCTTGTGGTTGGCATGTTGTCCAAGGTTCAGAGTAGTTGAAAGCAGTGTGGCCCATGAGGCCCCGCCCATGCTTGGGGGCCACATTGGTCAGAAACACACATTGTGACCCTCAGCATGAGCCCAGTCCTCAGGTAAGGCCTCTCACTGGCTGGATGGAGAGACAGCATATTGGGCTTGCCATGCCCCTAGGCCCCAATTTTTAACCATAGTTCGGGTTGTCCCTTCACTCTTCCCCAGGGCTCTGCTTTGGAATTCCTCTTCTGGTGGGGCACCTGAGGTAACAAACCTGAAAGGAGACCTCCCATCCCACAAATTGACGTAAAACAATTGGGTTCGGGCCAAATCCACAGAGAGCAAGATTCGTCCATGGCCCATGAGGCCTCCCCAACATTCCACGGCCATCGCTGATACAAAATCCAGAGACAAAAGCCTGAGCACGCGCCTCAGACTCGCTCAGTCTTCATATCCTGAAGAGTTCTTCAGATAAGAACCTACACGGCACTCGAATGCACCCAAAATATATAGTCTAACCTGGGCACTAATGCACTGTCTGACAACCTGAGCCCGGACCTCGTGACCAACACCCAGACAGCTGACCGCACACTGAGCACATCAGACCCGCCATGGCCTTAGGTCATCATCTCTTCCCTACCTCAGTTTTCAGGCTTCAGAACCTAGACCTTATTTCCAATCGCTGACCAGGGTTGACTGTGATGCAGAAATCAGAACTCTTCCTTACCCAGGGCAGGACACCTTGTGGTTGGCATGTTGTCCAACGTTCAGTGCAGGAGAAACCAGCATTCACCCTGAGGCTCCGCCCATTCTTGAGTGCAAGAGGGCATAAACACGCATTGTGACCTTCAGCGTGAGTCCTGTCCTCTTACGTCCTCTCAGTGGCTGGACCATTAGATGTCATGATGGGCTTGACATGTCCCTAGGCCCCAATTTTTAACCAGATTTCTGGTTGTCCAGTCGCCCCTCCCCAGGGCTATACTCTGGAATCCCTCATTTGGTGGGACACCTGAAGTTGAAAAACAAATCAAAACAAATAAACAACAACAGAACTACGGACTTCTTCCATCCCACAGAATGACCCCAAACTCTTTGCACGGGGCCAAACCAGCAGAGAGTAAAACTCGTCCATTTCCCATGGTGTTACCCGGAAATTTCACGACCATGAGTGACAGGATATCCAGAGACAAAAACTTCAGCAAGAGCCTCACACTCGCCCTTTTTTCATATCCCGAAGAGTTCTCCTCATCGTCTTTAGATCAGGCATGCCATACCTATGACCGGAAACATAAGCCGAGTTTGTGTTTTCAGACAACTGTCCAAACAGCCCTGACCTACACACCCTACAGGCTCAGGCCCTTGGAGCCAAACCTGACGACGCTGCTTGCCCTCTCCAAGGGAATTGTGTGTGCAAATTCCAATGGCCACAACCCTACTAATAGGATAAACCTCCAAGTCTCTGAGGCCATCCCAATATTTGTGGCTTCCCATGAAAAACACGGGCATCTGGGCCCATCTGAGCACCTACCGGCACTCAGACCCGTAGACTGATGTCCCCAGAGGTAAAAAGGAACGAACAGGCACCTATGCACCTATCGGATCCATTGCTTTGGTTTCCAGGCATCTCTCCTCAGAGGCCAGGGTTTCAATAACAGCATATGGCTGTTTCTTGACTCACCCATCAGAACAAATCTCATTTACACATGGGAAACTCGCACGATGGAGCTGTGTGAAAGCCTCTCTTTAGTAGAACCCTTCAGTGCCCCAGTGCCACCGCTTCATTCCAAGATCTCCATAGACACAAAATCATATTAGGACACATCCAAGGGAGAGTCCATTTCAACTCAGCCCTCTCGGTTGCTCCCCCAGATCCAGCAGATCTAACCTGTCTTGTTTCTTGGAGACAATTGGAATGCGACGTGGGCTACCCAGCCATCCATCCTTATATCCCTGCTCGGAATCATTGTTCTGGAGCCAACCAACAGGTCTAAATTGTCCTGCAGAAGAATCTTTGCAGTTAGGAGCTTCTCACAACTCCTATCGTGGGAAAACCCCCATGGCCTCGTGATCCACCACCCCCCTTCAAGAAGGGGCCATCAGGGACAGAATGCCCAACCTGAGCAATCGTCTGATCCTCGCCCTGACTTCAGATGCACGAGATCTCGATACAGGTCTCACGCAGAAACGTAGGCCTAGCTTGGGTTCTCAGACCTCCGTCCTCAGACTACTGGCCCACAAGCCCTCCAGTTTGGCAATCCAGACCTACAATGCAGCACTCTGCATGTTCTCCATAAGAAAAACATTGCCCTCGGGGCTACCCAGAAACACCAAATGAGTATCAACCTGCACGCCATTCGGCTGTACCCCAAATATATAGGCTGACCTGGGCACTAATGCCCTTTCTGAGGCAACCTCAGTCTGGACCTCCTGGCCCCACCCAGACAGCTGGTCGCACACTGAGCACATCGGACCGCCCATGTCCTTAGGTCGTCATCTCTTCTCAATCTCGGTTTTTAGGCTTCAGAACCTAGACCATATCTCCAATCACGGCCCGGGTTTGAAAATGATGCCGACATAAGAACTCTTTCCCCATGGCAAAAACCTTGTGGTTGGCATGATGTCCAAGGTTCAGTGTACTTGAAACCAGTGAGGCCCATGAGGCCCCGCCCATGCTTGCGGGCCACATTGTTCAGAAACACACATTGTGACCCACAGCCTGAGCCCAGTCCTCAGGTAAGGCCTCTCACTAGCTGGATGGAGAGACAGCATATTGGGCTTGCCATGCCCCTAGGCCCCAATTTTTAACCATATTTCGGGTTGTCCCTTCACTCTTCCCAAGGGCTCTGCTTTGGAATTCCTCTTTTGGTGGGGCACCTGAGGTAACAAACCTGAAAGGAGACCTCCCATCCCACAAATTGACGTAAAACAATTGGGTTCGGGCCAAATCCACAGAGAGCAAGATTCGTCCATGGCCCATGAGGCCTCCCCAACATTCCACGGCCATCGCTGATACAAAATCCAGAGACAAAAGCCGGAGCACACGCCTCAGACTCGCTCATTGTTCATATCCTGAAGAGTTCTTCAGATAAGAACCTACACGGCACTCGAATGCACCCAAAATATATAGTCTAACCTGGGCACTAATGCACTGTCTGACAACCTGAGCCCGGACCTCGTGACCAACACCCAGACAGCTGACCGCACACTGAGCACATCAGACCCACCATGGCCTTAGGTCATCATCTCTTCCCTACCTCAGTTTTCAGGCTTCAGAACCTAGACCCTTCTCTACTCACTGCCCAGCGGTGACTGTGATGCAGAAATCAGAACTCTTCCTTACCCATGGCAAGAAAACTTGTCGTTGGCATGTTGTCCAATGTTCTGTGTAGGAGAAACCAGCATTCACCCGGAGGCCCCGCCCATTCTTGATTGCGACGAGGGCATAAACACGCATTGTGACCCTCAGCGTGAGTCCTGTCCTCTAGTCCGTCCTCTCAGTGGCTGGACCATTAGATGTCATAATGGGCTTGACATGTCCCTAGGCCCCAATTTTTAACCAGATTTCTGGTTGTCCAGTAGCCCCGCCCAGGGCTCTACTCTGGAACCCTTAATTTGAGGGACACCTGAGGTTGAAAAACAAAACAAAACAAATCAACAACAACAGAGCAACGGACTTCCTCCATCCCACAGAATGACCCCAAACTCTTTGGACGTGGCCAAACCCCCAGAGAGTAAGAGTCATCCATTTCCCATGAAGTCATCCGGAAATTTCAAGACCATGAGTGACACGATACCCAGAGACAAAAACTTGAGCAGAGCCTCACACTCGCCCTTTTTTCATATCCCGAAGAGTTCTCCTCATGGTCTGTAGATCAGTCCTGCCATACCTATGACCCGAAACATAAGCCGATTTGTGTCTTCAGACAACTGTCCAAACAGTCCTGGCCTACACACCCTACAGGCTCTGGCCCCTGGAGCCAAACCTGACGACTGTGATTGCCCTCTACAAGGGAATTGTATGTGCCCATTCCAGTGGTCACAACCCTACTAAGAGTATAAACCTCCAACGTCCCTGAGGCCATCCCAATATTTGTGGCTTCCCAGGACAAATGGGGCAATCTGGGCCCATCTGAGCACCTACTGGCACTCAGACCCGTAGACTGATATCCCCAGAGGTAAAAAGGAACGAACAGGCCCTAGGCACCTATCAGATCCATTGCTTTGGTTTCCAGGCATCTCTCCTCAGAGGCCTGGATTTCAATAACAGCATATGGCTTTCTTGAGTCACCCATCAGAACAAATCTCATCTACACATGTGAATCTTGTACGATGGATCTATGTGAAAGCCTCTCTTTAGGAGAACCCTTCAGGGCCCCAGTGCCACCGATTCATTCCAAGGTCTCCATAGACACAAAATCATATTAGGACACATCCACGGGAGACTCCATTTCAACTCAGCCTCCTCGGTTGCTCCCCCAGATCCAGCAGATCTAACCTGTCTTGTTTTTGGAGACAATTGGAATGCGAGGTGGGCTACCCAGCCATCCATCCTTAGAACCCTGCTCGGAATTGTTGTCCTGGAGCCAACCAACAGGTCTAAATTGTCCTGCAGAAGAATCTTTGCAGTTGGGAGCTTCTCACAACTCCGATCGTGGGAAAACCCCCATGGCCTCGTGATCCACCCCCCTTTCAAAAGGGGCCATCAGGGACTGAATGTCCAACCTGAGCGATCGTCTGATCCTCGCCCTGACTTCAGATGCACGAGATCTCGATTCAGGTCTGTAGATTGTGCCTGCCATATCCTCACCCAGTAACTGTGGCCTAGCTTGGGTTCTCAGACCTCTGTCCTCAGACTACTGGCCCACAAGCCCTCCAGATTGGCAATCCGGAACTACAATGCAGCACTCTGCCTGCCCTCCAGAAGAAAAACATTGCCCTCTGGGGCTACCGAGAAACCCCAAATGAGGATCAACGGGGCACGCCATTCTTCTGTACGCCAAATATATACGCTGACCTGGGCACTAATGCCCTTTTTGACAAAGCCTGAGCCTGGACCTCCTGGCCCCACACAGACAGCTGGCCGCATACTGAGCACATCGGACCCGTCATGGCCTTAGTTCGTCAACTCTTCTCAACCTCGGTTTTCAGGCTTCAGAACCTAGACCTTATCTCCAATCACGGCCCGGGTTTGAAAATGATGCAGAAATAAGAACTCTTTCCCCATGGCAATAAACCTTGTAGTTGGCATGTTGTCCAAGGATCAGTATAGTTGAAAACATTGTGGCCCATGAGGCCCCGCCCATGCTTGTGGGCCACATTGGTCACAAACACACATTGTGACCCTCAGCCTGAGCCCAGTCCTCAGGTAAGGCCTCTCATTGGCTGAATGGAGAGACAGCGTTTTGGGCTTGCCATGCCCCTTTGCCCGAATTTATAACAATAGTTCGGGTGGTCCCTTCACTCTTCCCCAGGGCTCTGCTTTGGAATTCCTCTTTTGGTGGGACACCTGAGGTAACAAACCTGAAAGGAATCCTACCATCTCACAGATTGACGGAAAACAATTGGGATCGGGCAAGTCGACCTAGAGCATTATTCGTCCATGGCCCATGAGGCCTCCCCAACATTCCACGGCCATCGCTGATACAAAATCCAGAGACAAAACCCTGAGCACGCGCCTCAGACTCGCGCATTCTTCACATCCTGAAGAGTTCTTCAGATAAGAACTTACACGGCACTCGAATCCACCCAAAATATATAGTCTAACCTGGGCACTAATGCACTGTCTGACAACCTGAGCCCGGACCTCGTGACCAACACCCAGACAGCTGACCGCACGTTTAGCTCATCAGACCCGCCATGGCCTTAGGTCATCATCTCTTCCCTACCTCAGTTTTCAGTCTTCACAACCTAGACCTTATCTCCAATCACTGCCCAGGGGTGACTGTGATGCAGAACACAGAACTCTTCCTTACCCATGGCAAGAAACCTTGTGGTTGGCATGTAGTCGAAAGTTCAGTGTATGAGAAACCAGCATTCACCCTGAGGCCCCGCCCAACCTTGAGTGCGACGAGGGCATAAACGTGCATTGTGACCCTCAGCTTGAGTCCTGCCCTCTGGTACATCCTCTCAGTGGCTGGACCATTAGATGTCATAATGGGCTTGACATGCCTCTAGGCCCCAATTTTTAACTAGATTTCTGGTTGTCCAGTCGCCCCTCCCCAGGGCTCTACTCTGGAATCCCTCATTTGGTGGGATACCTGAGGTTGAAAAACAAAACAAAACAAATCAACAAGAACAGAGCAACGGACTTCATCCATCCCACAGAAGGACCCCAAACTCTTTGGACGGGTCCAACCCACAGAGAATAAGATTCGTCCATTTCCCATGAAGTCACCCGAAAATTTCACGACCATGAGTGACACGATACCCAGAGACAAAAACTTGAGCAAGAACCTCACACTCGCCCTTTTTTCATATCCCAAAGAGTTCTCCTCATGGTCTGTAGATCAGTCCTGCCATACCTATGACCCGAAACATAAGCCGAGCTTGTGTTTTCAGACAACTCTCCAAAGAGCCCTGGCCTACACACACTACAGGCTCAGGCCCCTGGAGCCAAACCTGACGACTGTGCTTGCCCTCTCCAAGGGAATTGTATGTGCCCACTCCAATGCCCACAACCCTAGTGAGAGGATAAACCTCCAAAGACCCTGAGGCCATCCCAATATTTGTGGCTTCACAGGACAATCAGGGGCAATCTGGGCACAGGTGAGCACCTACCGGCACTCAGACCCGTGGACTGATGTCCCCAGAGGTAAAAAGGAACGAACAGGCCCCTAGGCACCTATCGGATCCATTGGTTTGGTTTCCAGGCATCTCTCCTCAGAGGTCTGGCTTTCAATAACAGCGTATGGCGGTTTCTTGACTCACCCATCCGAACAAATCTCATCTACACATGGGAAACTTGCACGATGGAGCTGTGTGAAAGCCTCTCTTTAGGAGAACCCTTCAGGGCCCCATGCCACCCCTTCATTCCAAGGTCTCAATAGACACAAAATCATATTACACACATCCACGGGAGAGTCTATTTCACTAAGCCTCTTCGGTTGCTCCCCCAGATCCAGCAGAACTAACCTGTCTTGTTGCTTGGAGACAGTTGGAATGCGAGGTGGGCTACTCAGCCGTCCATCCTTAGAACCCTGCTCGGAATCATCCTGGAGCCAACCAACAGGTCTCAATTTTCCTGCAGAAGAATCTTTGCAGTTGGGAGCTTCTCACAACTCCGATCGTGGAAAACCCCCATGGCCTCGTGATCCAACCCCCTTCAAGAAGGGGCCATCTGGGACAAAATGTCCAACCTGAGCGATCTTCTGTTCCTCGCCCTGACTTCAGATGCACGAGATCTCGATTCAGGTCTGTAGATTGTGCCTGCCATATCCTCCCCCAGAAACCTAGGCCTAGCTTGGGTTCTCAGACTTCCGTCCTCAGAGTACTGGCCCTAGCCCTCCAGTTTGGCAATCCAGAACTATAATGCAGCACTCTGCCTGCCCTCCAGAATAAAAACATTGCCCTCTGGGGCTACACTGAATCCCCAAATGAGGAACAACGGGGCACACCATTCGGCTGTAACCCAAATATATAGACTGACCTGGGCACTAATGCCCTTTCTGACACAGCCTGATCCTGGACCTACGGGCCCCACCCGACAGCTGGCCGCACACTGAGCATATTGGACCCCTCATTGCCTTAGGTCGTCATCTATTCTCAAACTCGGTTTTCAGGTTTCAGAACCTAGACCTTATCTCCAATCACTGCCCGGGTTTGAAAATGATGCAGAAATCAGAACTCTTTCCCCATGGCAAGAAACCTTGTGGTTGGCATGTTGTCCAAGAATCAGTGTAGTTGAAACCAGTGTGGCCCTTGTGGCCCCGCCCATGCTTGCGGGCCACATTGGTCACAAACACACATTGTGACCCTCAGCCTGAGCCCAGTCTTCAAGTAAGGTCTCTCAGTGGATGGATGGAATGACAGCATATTGGGCTTGCCATGAGCCTACGCCCCAAATTTTAAACATAGTTCAGGTTGTCCCTTCACTCTTCCCCAGGGCTCTGCTTTAGAATTCCTCTTTTGGTGGGACACCTGAGGTAACAAACCTGAAAGGAGACCACCCAACCCACAGATTGTTGAAAAACAATTGGGATCAGGCCAAGTCCACAGAGAGCAATATTCGTCCATTTCCCATGAGGCCTCCCCAACATTCCACGGCCATCGCTAATACAAAATCCAGAGACAAAAGCCTGAGCACGCGCCTCAGACTCGCGCATTCTTCATATCCTGAAGAGTTCTTCAGATAAGAACCTACACGGCACTTGAATTCACCCAAAATATATAGTCTAACCTGGGCACTAATGCACTGTCTGTCAACCTGAGCCCTGATCTCGTGAACAACACCCAGAAAGCTGACCACACACTGAGCACATCAGACCCGCCATAGCCTTAGGTCATCATCTCTTCCCTACCTCAGTTTTCATGCTTCAGTTACTAGACATTATCTCCAATCACTGCCCAGGGGTCACTGTGATGCAGAAATCAGAACTCTTCCTTACCCATGGCAAGAAACCTTGTGGTTGGCATGTTGTCCAACATTCAGTGTAGGAGAAACGAGCATTCACACTAGGCCCCGCCCATTCTTGAGTGCGACGAGGGCATAAAAATGCATTGTGAACCTCAGCGTGAGTCCTGTCGTCTAGTACGTCCTCATAGTGGCTGGACCATTAGATGTCATAATGGGCTTGACATGTCCCTAGGCCCCAATTTTTAACCAGATTTCTGGTTGTCCAGTCACCCCTCCCCAGGGCTCTACTCTGGAATCCCCCATTTGGTGGGACACCTGAGGTTGAAAAACAAAACAAAACAAATCAACAACAACAGAACAACGGACTTCTTCCATCCCACACAATGACCCCAAACTCTTTGGACGGGGACAAACCCCCAGAGAGTAAGACTCGTCCATTTCCCATGAAGTCACCCGGAAATTTCACGACCATGAGTGACAGGATATCCAGAGACAAAAACTCGAGCAAGAGCCTCACACTCGCCCTTTTTTCATATACCGAAGAGTTCTCCTCATAGTCTGTAGATCAGTCCTGCCATACCTATGACCCGAAACATAAGCCGAGGTTGTGTTTTCAGACAACTGTCCAAACAGCCCTGGCCCACTCACCCTACAGGCTCAGGCCCCTGGAGCCAAACCTGACGACGGTGCTTGCTCTCTCCAAGCGAATTGTATGTGCCCACTCCAATGGCCACAACCCTACTAATAGGATCAACCTCCGAAGTCCGTGAGTCCATCCCAATATTTGTGGCTTCCCAGGACAAACTGGGGCAATCCTGGCATATCTGAGCGCCTACCGGCAATCAGACCAGTAGACTGAAGTCCCAGAGGTAAAAAGGAACGAACAGACCCCTAGGCACCTATCGGATCCATTGCTTTGGTTTACAGGCATCTCTCCTCAGAGGCCTGGATTTCAATAATAGCATATGGCTGTTTCTTGACTCACCAATCAGAACAAATCTCATCTACACATGGGAAACTTGCACGATGGAGCTGTGTTAAAGCCTCTCTTTAGGAGAACCCTTCAGGGCCCCAGTGCCACCGCTTCATTCCAAGGTCTCCATAGACACAAAATCATATTAGGACACATCCACGGGACAGACCATTTCAACTCAGCCTCCTCGGTTGCTCCCCCAGATACAGCAGAACTAACCTGTCTTGTTGCTTGGAGACAATTGGAATGCGAGGTGGGCTACCGAGACATCCATCCTTAGAACCCTGCTCGGAATCGTTGTCCTGGAGCCAACCAACAGGTCTCAATTTTCCTGCAGAAGAATCTCTGCAGTTGGGAGCTTCTCATAACTCCCATCGTGGGAAAAGCCCCATGGCCTCGTGATCCACCCCCCATTCAAGAAGGGGCCATCAGTGACAGAATGTCCAACCTGAGCGATCGTCTGATCCTCGCCCTGACTTCAGATGCACGAGATCTCAATTCAGGTCTGTAGATTGTGCCTGCCATATCCTCACCAAGAATCCTAGGCCTAGCTTGGGTCCTCAGACTTCCGTCCTGAGACTACTGGCCCAAAGGTCTCCAGTTTGGCAATCCAGAACTACAATGCAGCACTCTGCCTCCCCTGCAGAAGAAAAACATTGCCCTCTGGGGCTACCCAGAAACCCCAAATGAGGATCAACCTGTATGCCGATCGGCTGTACCCCAAATATATAGGTTGACATGGGCACTAATGCCCTTTCTGACACAGCCTGAGCCGGGACCTACTGGCTCCACCCAGACAGCTGGCCGCACACTGAGCACATCGTACCCCTCATGGCCTTAGGTCAACATCTCTTCTCAACCTCGGTTTTCAGGCTTCAGAACCTAGACCTTATCTCCAATCACGGCCCGGGTTTGAAAATGATGCAGAAATCAGAACTCTTTCCCCATGGCAAGACACCTTGTGGATGGCATGTTGTCCAAGGTTCATAGTAGTTGAAACCAGTGTGGCCCATGAGGCCCCGCCCATGCTTGCGAGGCCACATTGGTCACAAACACACATTGTGACCCTCAGCCTGAGCCCAGTCCTCAGGTAAGGCCCCTAGTGGCTGGATGCAGAGACAGCATATTGGGCTTGCCATGCCCCTAGGCCCCAATTTTTAACCATAGTTCGGGTTGTCCCTTCACTCTTCCCCAGGGCTCTGCTTTGGAATTCCTCTTTTGGTGGGACACCTGAGTTAACAAACCTGAAAGGAGTCCTCCCATCCCACAGATTGACGGAAAACAATTGGGATCGGGCCAAGTCCACAGAGAACAAGATTCGTCCTTGGCCCATGAGGCCTCCCCAACATTCCACGTCCATCGCTGATACAAAATCCAGAGACAAAAGCCGGAGCACGTGCCTCAGACTTGCTCATTCTTCATATCCTGAAGAGTTCTTCAGATCAGAAGTTACACGGCACTCGAATGCACCCAAAATATATAGTCTAACCTGGGCACTAATGCACTGTCTGACAACCTGAGCCCGGACCTCGTGACCAACACCCAGACAGCTGACCGCACACGGAGCACATCAGACTCTCCATGGCCTTACATCATCATCTCTTCCCTAACTCAATTTTCAGGCTTCAGAACCTAGACCTTATCTCCAATCACTGCCCAGGGGTGATTGTGATGCAGAAATCAGAACTCTTCCTTACCCATGGCAGGAAACCTTGTGGTTGGCATGTTGTCCAACGTTCATTGTAGGAGAAATCATCATTCAACCTTAGACCCCGCCCATTCTTGAGTGCGACGAGGGCATATACACGCATTGTGACCCTCAGCGTGAGTCCTGTCCTCTAGTAAGTCCTCTCAGTCGCTGGACCATTAGATGTCATAATGGGCTTGACATGTTCCTAGGCCACAATTTTTAACCAGATTTCTGGTTGTCCAGTCGTCTGTCCCCAGGGCTCTACTCTGGAATCCCTCATTTGGTGGGACACCTGAGGCTGAAAAACAAAACAAAACAAATCAACAACAACAGAACAACGGACTTCTTCCATCCCAGAGAATGACCCCAAACCCTTTGGACAGGTCCAAACCACCAGGGAGTAAGACACGTCCATTTCCCATGAAGTCACCCGGAATTTTCACGACCATGAGTGACACGATATCCAGAGACAAAAACTGAGCAAGAGCCTCACACTCGCCCTTTTTTCATATCCCGAAGAGTTCTCCTCATGGTCTGTAGATCAGTCCTGCCATACCTATGACCCGAAACATAAGCCGAGTTTGTGTTTTCAGACAACTGTCCAAACTGCCGTGGCCTACACACCGTACAGTCTCAGGCCCCTGGAGCCAAACCTGACGACTATGCTTGCCCTCTCCAAGGGAATTGTATGTGCCCATTCCAATGGCCACAACCCTACTAAGAGGATAAACCTCCAAATTCCCTGAGGCCATCCCAATATTTGTGGTTTACCAGGACAAACAGGTTCAATCTGTGCGCGTCTGAGCACCTACCTGCACTCAGACCCGTAGACTGATGTCCCCAGAGTTAAAAAGGTACGAACAGGCCCCTAGGCACCTATCGGTACCATTGGTTTGGTTTCCACGCATCTCTCCTCAGAGGCCTGGATTTCAATAACAGCATATGGCTGTTTCTTGACACACCCATTAGAACAAATCTCATCTACACATGGGAAACTTGCACGAAGGAGCTGTGTGAAATCCTCTCTTAGGAGAACCATTCAGGGCCCCAGTGTCACCGCTTCATTCCAAGGTCTCCATAGACACAAAATCATATTAGGACATATCCACGGGAGAGTCCATTTAAACTCAGCCTCCTCGGTTACTCCCCCAGATCCAGCAGATCTAACCTGTCTTGTTGTTTGAAGACAATTGGAATGCGTGGTAGGCTACCCAGAGATCCATCCTTAGAACCCTGCTGTGAATCATTGTCCTGGAGCAAACCAGTAGGTCTCAATTGTCCTGCAGAAGAATCTTTGCAGTTGGGAGCTTCTCACAACTCCCATCTTGGGAAAACACCCATCGACTCGTGATCCACACCCCCTTCTCGAAGGGGCCATCAGGGACAGAATTTCCAAACTGAACGATCGTCTGATCCTTGCCCTGACTTCAGATTTAGGTCTGTAGATCTTGCCTGCCATAATCTCACCCAGAAACTAGGCCTAGCTTGGGTTCTCAGACTTCCGTCCTCAGACTACTGGCCCACAAGCCCTCCAGTTTGGCACTCCAGAACTACAATGCAGCACTCTGCCTGCCCTCCAGACGAAAAACATTGCCCTCTGGGGCTACCCAGAAACCCCAAATGAGGATCAACCTGCACGGAATTCGGCTGTACCCCAAATATATAGGTTGACCTGGGCACTAATGCCCTTTCTGACACTGCCTGAGCCTGGACCTCCGGGCCCCACCCTGACAGCTGGCCGCACACTTAACATATCGGACCCGCCATGGCCTAAGGTTATCATCTCTTCTGAACCTCGGTTTTCAGGCTTCAGAACCTAGACCTTATCTCCAATGACTGCCCGTGTTTGAAAATGATGCAGAAATCAGTACTCTTTTTCCATGGCAAGGAACCTTGTGGTTGGCATGTTGTCCAAGGTTCAGTGTAGTTGAAACCACTGTGGCCCATGAGGCCCCGCCCATCTTGCGGGCCACATTGGTCACAGACACACATTGTGACCCTCAGCCTGAGCCCAGTCCTCAGGTAAGGCCTCTCAGTGGCTGGATGGAGAGACAGCATATTGGGCTCGCCATGCCCCTAGGCCCCAATTTTTAACCATAGTTCGGGTTGTCCCTTCACTCTTCCCCAGGGCTCTGCTTTGGAATTTCTGTTTCGGTGGTACACCTGAGGTAACAAACCTGAAAGGAGTCCTCCCATCCCTCAGATTGACGAAAAACAATTGGGATCGGGCCAAATCCACAGAGAGCAAGATTCGTCCATGGTCCATGAGGCCTCCCCAACATTCCACAGCCATCGCTGATACAAAATCCAGAAACCAAAGCCTGAGCACGAGCATCAGACTTGCTCATTCTTCATATCCTGAAGAGTTCTTCAGATAAGAACCTACACGGCACTCGAATGCACCCAAAATATATAGTCTAACCTGGGCACTAATGCACTGTCTGACAACCTGAGCCCGGACCTCGTGACCAACACCCAGACAGCTGACCCCACACTGAGCACATCAGACCCGCCATGATATTAGTTCATCATCTCTTCCCCACCTCAGTTTTCAGGCTTCAGAACCTAGACCCTATATAAAATCACTGCCCAGGTGTGATTGTGATGCAGAAATCAGAACTCTTCCTACCCATGGCAGGAAACCTTTTGGTTGGCATATTGTCCAACGTTCAGTGTAGGAGAAATCAGCATTCACCCTGAGACCCCGCCCATTCTTGAGTGCAACTAGGGCATAAACACGCATTGTGACCCTCAGCGTGAGTCCTGTCCTCTAGTAAGTCCTCTCAGTGGCTGGACCATTAGATGTCATGATGGGCTTGACATTTTCCTAGGCCCCAATTTTTAACCAGATTTCTGGTTGTCCAGTCGCCCGTCCCCAGGGCTCTACTCTGGAATCTCTCATTTGGTGGGACACCTGAGGTTGAAAAACAAAACAAAACAAAACAATTCAACAACAACAGAACAACGGGCTTCTTTCATCCCACAGAATAACCCCAAACTCTTTGGACGGGGCCAAACCCCCAGAGAGTAAGACTCCTCCATTTCCCATGAAGTCACCCGGAAATTTCACGACCATGAGTGACACGTTATCTAGAGACAAAAACTTGAGCAAAGCCTCACAGTCACCATTTTTTCATATCCCGAAGAATTCTCTTCATGGTCTGTAGATCAGTCCTGCCATACCTATGACCCGAAACATAAGCCGAGTTTGTGTTTTCAGACAACTGTCCAAACAGCCCTGGCCTACACACCCTACAGGCTCAGGCCCCTGGAGCCAAACCTGACGACTGTGCTTGCCCTCTCCAAGGGAATTGTATGTGCCCATTCCAATGACCACAACCCTACTAAGAGAATAAACCTCCAATGTCCCTGAGGCCATCCCAATATTTGTGGCTTCCCAGGACAAACAGGGGTAATCTGGGCCCATCTGAGCACCTACCCTCAGTCAGACCCGTAGACTGATGTCCCCAGAGGTAAAAAGGGAACCAACAGGCCCCTAGGCACCTAACGAATCTTTCCAGGCATCTCTTCTCAGAGGCCGGGATTTCAATATCAGCATATGGCTGTTTCTTTACTCACCCATTAGAACAAATCTCATCTACACATGAGAAACTTGCACGATGGAGCTGTGTGAAAGCCTCTCTTTCGGAGAATCCTTCAGGACCCCAGTGCCACCGCTTCATTCCAAGGTCTCCACAGACACAAAATCATATTAGGACACATCCACGGGAGAGTCCATTTCAACTCAGCCTCCTCGGTTACTCCCCCCAGATGCAGCAGATCTAACCTGTCTTATTGCTTGGAGACAATTTGAATGCAAGGAGGGCCCCACAGCCATCCAGCCTTAGAACCCTGCTCAGAATCATTGGCCTGGAGCCAACAAACAGGTCTCAATTGTCCTGCAGAAGAATCTTTGCAGTTGCGAGCTTCTCACTACTCCCATCATGGGAAAACCCCCATGGCCTCGTGATCCACCCCCCCTTCAAGAAGGGGCCATCAGGGACAGAATGTTCAACCTGAGCGATCCTCTGATCCTTGCCCTTACTTCAGATGCACGAGATCTCGATTCAGGTCTGCAGATTGTGCCTGCCATATCCTCACCCAGAAACCTAGGCCTAGCTTGGGTTCTTAGACTTCTTTCCTCAGACTACTGGCCCACAAGCCCTCCAGTTTGGCAATCTAGAACTACAATGCAGCACTCTGCCTGCCCTCCAGAAGAAAAACATTGCCCTCTGGGGCTACCCAGAAACCCCAAATGAGGATCAACCTACATGCAATTCGGCTGTACCCGAAATATATAGGCTGACCTGGGCACTAATGCCCTTTCTGACACAGACTGAGCCTGGACCTCCTGGCCCCACCCAGATAGCTTTCCACACACTGGGCACATCGGACCCGCCATGGCCTTAGGTCGTCATCTCTTCCCAACCTTGGTTTTCAGGCTTTAGAACCTAGACCTTATCTCCAATCACTGCCCAGGTTTGAAAATAATTGGGCTTGCCATGCCCCTAAGCCCCAATTTTTAACCATAGTTCGGGTTGTCCCTTCACTCTTCCCCAGGTTCTGCTTTGGAATTCCTCTTTTTTGTGGGACACCTTAGGTAACAAACCTGAAAGGAGTCCTCCCATCCCACAGATTGACGAAAAACAATTTGTATCTGGCCCAATCTACAGAGAGGAGGATTCCTCCATGGCCTATTAGGCGCTCCCGACATCCCACGGCCTTTGCTGCTACAAAATGCAGAAACAAAAGCCTGAGCAATAAATCTAATGGCACTGGCGCAGAAACCATATGGCATGTCTCGGAGCTGTCCAACAGGTCTCAATTGTCCCGCAGAAGGAATCCTTGAAGGGGGCATCTCACAACTCCCAACGTGAGAATACCTACATGGACTCAAGTCTCCGCTCCCTTTATGAAGGGGCCGTCATGCACAGAAACTCCAACCTAATCCAACGTCTGATCCTCGCCCTGACGTCAGATGCATGAGATACTGGTTCAGATCTGCAGGGGGTAACTGCCGTCCCCTCGCTCGGAAGCCCAAGTCTAGCTTGTGTTCTCAGACTTCCGTCCTCACTCTCCTGGCCCCGAAGCCCTCATGTTTGGCAATTCGGACCCCCAATGCAGCACTCTGCCTGCCCTCTAGAAAAAATATATTGCCTAATGAGCTGCCCCGGCAGGTTAAAGGAGGATAAACCTACACGGCACTCAACTGTACCCTAATTATATAGTTTAACCTGGGCACTAATGCACAGACTTCCGTTCTTAGGTTCAATGGGCACAAGGGTCTGACTGACACAGACTGAGCCACGACCTCCAGTCAACCACCCAGAGATGGGCCCCATTTCCTGAAGGTGTGACTTCCTGTGTCCTGAAACCAACATCTCTACTCAACCTGTATATTGAGTCCTCTGTCCCAGACCGTAGCTCAAATCCATGCCTATGGGGGAACCTCACACACAAGAGTACTCCTCCTTCCCAACTCTCTGTGTGGCAACCAGCTGCATGGCCCATGAGACCACGGTTACACATGGAAGACTCCCTGGATACAAACAGGCAGCGTGAGCTTGCTTTCAAACAAAACCCCGCAGTAGCTGGATCAGGAGCCCACAGAGTGGGACTTCCAGGACCCTAAGGGCAAATCCTCACCCTTGTTAATGTTTTCAAGTCACCCATACCCAGAACCTGTCTCTGGAATCCCTATTTGGGTGTCCTCTGAGACGGAAAACAACAGTCTTCCCTTCCCTCAGAGACACCAAACTCTTGGGAGCTGAGCAGAATCCCCAGAGATGAAGAATTTCTCATGGACTCATGAAGCCACCCCTACCTTTCACGACCATCCCGGGCACACACCCAACAGAAGAACCTGCGCTATGACACCTTAATTTCAGTACACTATGAGCTGCCCTCTGGGCCTGAACATCGGACCTGTGATCACCTCGGCCCTCACTCTAACCCTAGTTTGCTTTTGCAGATATCTCTCCCCAAAGCGCTGGCCCACATGCCCCCCCAGGATGGGGCCTATGGTGCCACACCAGATGACTGTCCTTACACTCCCAAAGGAAACTCTGACCTTCACGGTTGCCCAAACACTGAAGATTAGGAGCAAAGTAAAACCCCCTGAGCCCACCTCAATTTCTAAGAAGCCTCTGGACTCAAATGCACATTCTGACACACAATATGCCACTGCCTCCAGGCAGACATCCAAATCTAAGGGCCTGAGTCAGAAGTTTGAACCTGCCATGACTATAGGACTTCATTGATACCCAAGTTTAGATTTTTAGGCACTGTTTCCAGAGGCCTATTCTCCAATACTGACTTATATTCCAACATGTAGTCCCTGAGCCACACAACAGAACAACTCTTGTCCCCAGAAGGAAACCGTGCTCTTGGACATGTGTCAAACTCTCAGGGTAGAAGAATCCTGCAAGTACCCTTTGCCAACAGTGCATTGTAAGATCTCCCTGGTAACAAACCAGCATTGTGACCCATGTGCAAGATATTCCATGTCAACTCAAGGCCTTGGTACTTCGCCCCAGTGTCATCAGAACGAAACTGCCATATTCCACAGCTCCAATGGTCAATGGAGGTGTGCTTTCCAGGCATCCATGCCGAAGAGCTCTGCTACATGGGGTACTGTGGAGCAAACAAACCAGACTCCACCTGTCCAGTAGAAGGAAACCTTGCTGTTTGGAGCATCTCACAAGTCTCAGAGTGGGAAATCCTCGATGGGCTCTTGATGCCACCCCTCCATTTCTTGGTCATTGTAGACAAAAACAGTAGTGTGAGCAAACATCTGACATCCGTCCTTACTCAGGTGCTGGATATATCAAAAAAGACGCTTCACACTGGAACTGCGTTCCGCTTGGCACTGAATTGTACAGTAGCTTGTGTCTACAATTCCGTCCTCACCCTACTGCTCCCCAAGGCCTCTTGATATTGAATTCTGGAGCCGCAATGCAGCATTCTGCCTCCCTCATAGGAAGAAGTGCCTGGTTAGTCTGCCCAGAATCGCCACATTAGGATCAGTCTGCTTGGCCCTGGAGGGAACCCCAATTTATAGACTTCCCTGGCCACTAGTGTTGTGTCTTACAAAGCCTTTGTCCGGACCTAGAGTAAGTCACAGGGAGTGCAGGTCCCATATCTAGCATATGGGACTGGCCATGGCCCAAGTCTGTCATCTCTACCCATACTTGGTATTCTCGCACCTTTCCCCAGATTTTGCTGAAATCCTTCCAATGGGGGAACCTGAAACACTATAGAGTTCTAGTCCTTTTCCATGGAAGGACACCTGGGTGTTGAAATGGGTATCCAGCTCTCAAAGTGGGAGCAAGGTACATGGCCAATGTGACCAGGCCAACTTCTGATGGCTCCCCAGGGCACAAACAAGCATTGTGACCCTCACCCAAGTATGCTTTCAAACAAACTCTCTCAGTTCCACCACAAGGTTCCTGCATTGCAGGCCTGGTACTCCCCTAACCCCAAATTCTAACCCTTGGTGGGATTTTCCAGGCGCCCAGACTTAGAACCCATATCTAAAATCCCTGTTTTGTGGCACCTCTAAGATGGAAAACAGCACTCTTATTTTCCCCGAAAAAGCCACCAAGCTAAGGGGAGCCGCCAGGATCCTTAGAGACAAAAAGTCTCCCATGGATGCATGAGACATCACCTAGATTCTGAGGTCATTCTGGACACAGAATCCAGATGGAAAAGTCTGTGCTACTGTCTTCTAGTCATCCTAATTACAGTTGCTGATGAGCTGACCCCCAAGTCTATGCATTTGGCCTGTGATCACCTCGCGACTAATCTGAACCTGAATTTGTGTTTGCAGACTTCTTTCCCAAAACCATGGCTCACATGCCCTCCTGGATGGGGTCACTCGAGGTGCACCAAAGGACTGTGGCTGAATTCCCCAAGGAAGCTGTGCCTATCACAGTTGCCCAAACGTTCCAGATTAAGAGAAACCTGCAAGGCCCCTGAGCCCACTCCAATTTTGGCGGCTGTCTGGATGCAAATGCACAGTATGAAACACCCTGATTAGCTACATTCAGATGGACAGCCACGTCAACGGTCCTGAGTCAGAAGATTGAACCTCACAAGCCATTGGACCTCATTGGAACACCTGATTAGGTTTTCAGGCATCTGTCCTCAGGGTTCTGTTCTGGAATACCATCTTATGATACGACCTGTCCCCGAGCCCAGAAAACGTCCAGCAAACTCTCTTCGGGCGACACACGTCTGAAGGGCAGCCCTCCCGCGCATGGCCGGCATCGCGAGCGCTCGAGCATGCACCTCATCAGGAAGCCCACCTTGAGGCAGGCTACAGTGAGGCCGACGCCTCCTGCTAATCCTCGGCCTGCGGGGGTTCCCTCCCTGGTGCTGTCCCATGAGGCAGGGCCCACCAGAAAGACCGGGCTCCAAATTTCACCTGCTTCCCAGCCTTCTGCTTCCTGGGTCCTGTCCCTCGGTGCCTCCATCTGAGGAACCCTGGGTCCCGCAGCCACGCCTCTCCCTCCCACCACAGCGCCAACGGTGCATTTGGGTGCTTCAGACAAGACTCGGAGTGAGAGAAATCTGTCCAAACAGCTCTGGCCTACACACATTTCCCATGAAGTCACCCGGAAATTTCACGACCATGAGTGACACGATATCCAGAGACAAAAACTGAGCAAGAGCCTCACACTCGCCCTTTTTTCATATCCCGAAGAGTTCTCCTCATGGTCTGTAGATCAGTCCTGCCATACGTATGACCCGAAACATAAGCCGAGTTTGTGTTTTCAGACAACTGTCCAAACTGCCGTGGCCTACACACCGTACAGTCTCAGGCCCCTGGAGCCAAACCTGAGGACTGTGCTTTCCCTCTCCAAGGGAATTGGATGTGCCCATTCAAATGGCCAAAACTCAACTAATAGGATAAACCTCCAAAGTCCCTGAGGCCATCCCAATAGTTGTGGCTTCCCAGGACAAACAGGGGCAATCTGAGCCCATCTGAGCACCTACCTGCACTCAGACCTGTAGACTGATGTCCCCAGAGGTAAAAAGGAATGAACAGGCCCCTAGGCACCTATCGGATCCATTGCTTTGGTTTCCAGGCATCTCTCCTCAGAGGCCTGGATTTCAATAACAGCAAATGGCTGTTTCTTCACTCACCCATCAGAACAAATCTCATCTACACATGGGAAACTTGCACGATGGAGCTGTGTGAAAGCCTCTGTTTAGGAGAACCCTTCAGGGCCCCAGTGCCACCGCTTCTTTCCAAGGTCTCCATAGAAACAAAGACATATTAGGACACATCCACGGGAGAGTCCATTTCAGCTCAGCCTCCTCGGTTGCTCCCCCAGATCCAGCAGATCTGACCTGTCTTGTTGCTTGGAGACAATTGGAATGCGAGGTGGGCTACCCAGCCATCCATCCTTAGAACCCTGCTCGGAATCGTTGTCCTGGAGCCAACCAACAGGTCTCAATTGTCCTGCAGAAGAATCTTGGCAGTTGGGAGCTTCTCACAACTCCCATCGTGGGAAAACCCCCATGGCCTCGTTATCCACCCCCCCTTCAAGAAGGGGCCATCAGGGACAGAATGTCCAACCTGAGCCATCGTCTGATCTTTGCCCTGACTTCAAATGCACGAGATCTCGATTCAGGTCTGTAGATTGTGCCTGCCATATCGTCACCCAGAAACCTAGGCCTAGCTTGGGTTCTCAGACTTCCGTCCTCAGACTACTGGCCCACAAGCCCTCCAGTTTGGCAATCTAGAACTACAATGCAGCACACTGCCTGCCCTCCAGAAGAAAAACATTGCCCTCTGGGGCTACCCTGAAACCCCATATGAGGATCAACCTGCACGCCATTCGGCTGTACCCCAAATATATAGGCTGACCTGGGCACTAATGCCCTTTCTGACACAGCCTGAGCCTGGACCGCCTGGCCCCACCAAGACAGCTGGCCGCACATTGAGCACATCGGACCCGCCATGGCCTTAGGTCGTCATCTCTTCTCAACCTCAGTTTTCAGGCTTCAGAACCTAGACCTTATCTACAATCACTGCCCGGGTTTGAAAATGATGCAAAAAACAGAACTCTTTCCCCATGGCAAGAAACCTTGTGTTTGGCATGTTGTCCAACGTTCAGTGTCGTTGAAACCAGTGTGGCCCATGAGGCCCCGCCCATGCTTGCGGGCCACATTGGTCACAAACACACTTTGTGACCCTCAGCCTGAGCCCAGTCCTCAGGTAAGGCCTCTCAGTGGCTGGATGAAGAAAGAGCATATTGGGCTTGCCATGCCCCTAGGCCCCAATTTTTAACCATAGTTCGGGTTGTCCCTTCACTCTTCCCCAGGGCTCTGCTTTGGAAATCCTCTTCAGTTGGGACACCTGAGGTAACAAACCTGAAAGGAGTTCTCCCATCCCACAAATTGACGAAAAACAATTGGGATAGGGTCAAATCCACAGAGAGGAAGATTCGTCCATGGCCCATGAGGCCTACCCAACATTCCAGGGCCATCGCTGATAGAAAATCCAGAGACAAAAGACTGAGCAAGCGCCTCAGCCTCGCTCATTCTTCATATCCTGAAGACTTCTTCCCATGGTTTGTAGATCGGGCGTGCCATACCTACGTCCCCAAACGTAAGCTGAGTTCGTGTTTTCAGACTTCTGTCCTCAAACTCCTGGGCCACACACCCTCCAGGCTGGGCACCTGGAGCCACACATTAGGACTGTGCCTAACCAATCCATGGGAATTCTGCCCATTCCTTTGTCCAAAATCATACAAATTAGGAGAACCCTCCAAAACCCAGGAGGCCATCCCAATGGTGTAGGACACCCGGGAAAAAAAGGGCAGTCTGACACCAGCTGAGCATCTACCTCCACTCATACCATGGATGGATGTCCCCAGAGAAGAAGATTGAACCAGACAGGACCCTAGGCCATTATCGGATCCTTTGCTTTGGTTTAGAGGCATGTCTCCTCAAAATCCTGGATTCCAATACCAGCATAGGGGTTTTCCTGAGGCACCATAAAACAAATCTCATCTCCACAAGGAAACGTGTGCATGGGAGCTATGCCAAACGCTTAGGAGAATACTTCAGGGTCCAGGTGCCACCGCCCCATTCCAAGGCCCTCATGGACACAAACACACATTAGGACCCATCCTCAGGAAAGTCCATTTCAACTCACCCACCCCGGTTGCTCCCGCAGATCCATCAGATCTAAACTGTCTTGTTGCTAGGAGACAATTGGAATGCGATGCGGGCTTCCCAGTCATCCATCCTCGAATGGTGCTCTGGAGTCATTCCATATGGGATGTCCTGGAGCTGTCCAACAGGTCTCAATTGTCCCACAGAAGGAATCCTTGAAGGTGGCTTCCCACAACTCCCAACGTGGGAAAACCTCCAGGGCCTCGAGATTCTGCTCCCTTCATGAAGGGGCCGTCAGGCACAGAAACTCCAACCTGAGCCAACGTCTGATCCTCGCCCTGACATCAGATGCAAGAGATATTGTTTCAGATCTGCAGGGGGTACCTGCCGTGCCCTCATCCTGAAACCGAAGTCTAGCTTGTGTTCTCAGACTTCCGTCCTCACACTCCTGGCCCCGAAGCCCTCAAGTTTGACAATTCCGGACTGACAATGAAGCACTCTGCCTGCCCTCTAGAAAAAATATATTGCCTAATGAGCTACCCAGGCAGCTTAAAGGAGGAAAAACCTACACGGCACTCGAATGTACCCAAATTATATAGTCTTACCTGGGCACTAATGCACTGTCTGACACAACCTGAGCCCGGACCTCCTGACCAACACCCAGACAGCTGACCGCACACTGAGCACATCAGAACCGCCATGGCCTTAGGTCATCATCTCTTCCCTACCTCAGTTTTCAGGCTTCAGAACCTAGACCTTATCTCCAATCACAGCCCAGGGGTGACTGTGATGCAGAAATCAGAACTCTTACTTACCCATACCCAGAAACCCCAAATGAGGATCAACCTGCACGCCATTCGGCTGTACCCCAAATATATAGTCTGACCTGGGTACTAATACCCTTTCTGACACAGCCTGAGCCTGGAACTCCTGGCCCCACCCAGACAGCTGTCCAAAATTGACCACATCGGACCCGACTTTGCCTTATGTCGTCATCTCTTCTTAACCTCGGTTTTCAGGCTTCACAACCTAGACCTTATCTCCAATCACTGCTCGCGTTTGAAAATGATGCAGAAATCAGAACTCTTTCCCCATGGCAAGAAACCTTGTGTTTGGCAAGTTGTCCAACGTTCAGTGTCGTTGAAACCAGTGTGGCCCATGAGGCCCCGCCCATGCTTGCGGGCCACATTGGTCACAAACACACATTGTGACCCTCAGCCTGAGCCCAGTCCTCAGCTAAGGCCTCTCAGTGGCTGGATGAAGAGACAGCATATTGGGCTTGCCATGCCCCTAGGCCCCAATTTTTAACCATAGTTCGGGTTGTCCCTTTACTCTTCCCCAGAGCTCTGCTTTGGAATTCCTCTTTTGGTGGGACACCTGAGGTAACAAACCTGAAAGGAGTCCTCCCATCCCACAGATTGACGAAAAACAATTGGGATCGGGCCAAATCCACAGAGAGGAAGATTCGTCAATGACCCATGAGGCCTACCTAACATTCCAAGGCCATCGCTGATACAAAATCCAGAGAAAAAAGCCTGAGCAAGCACCTCAGACTAGCACATTCTTCATATCCTGAAGAGTTCTTCTCATGGTTTGTAGATCGGGCGTGCCATACCTACGTCCCCAAACTTAAGCTGAGTGTGTTTTAAGACTTCTGTCCTCAAAGTCCTGGGCCACACACCATCCAGGCTGGGGCCCCTGGAGCCACACATTAGGACTGCGCCTACACAATCCATGGGAATTCTGCCCATTCCATTGTCCAAAATCGTACAAATTAGGAGAACCCTCCAAAGCCCCGGAGGCCATCCAAATGGTGTAGGTCTCCCGGGCAAAAAAGGGCGGTCTGACACCAGCTGAGCATCTACCTCCACTCATTCCATAGATGGATGTCCCCAGAGAAGAAGATTGAACCAGACAGGACCCTAGGCCATTATCGGATCCTTTGCTTTGATTTACAGGCATGTCACCTCAAAAGCCTGGATTCCAATACCAGCATAGGGGTTTTCTTAGGCACCATAAGAACAAATCTCGTCTCCACAGGGAACGTGTGCATGGGAGCTATGTCAAAAGCTTCGGAGAATACTTCCGGGTCCCGGTGCCTCCGCCCCATTCCAAGGCCCTCATGGACACAAACACACATTAGGACCCATCCTCAGGAAAGTCCATTTCAACTCAGCCACCCCGGTTGCTCCCGCAGATCCATAGATCTAAACTGTCTTGTTGCCAGGAGACAATTGGAATGCGAGGCGGGCTTCCCAGGCATTCATCCTCGAACGGTGCTCTTTAGTCATTCCATATGGGATGTCCTGGAGCTGTCCAACAGGTCTCAATTGTCCCACAGAAAGAATACTTGAAGGGGGTTTCACACAATTCCAAAGTGGGAAAATCTCCAGGGCCTCGAGATTCTGCTCCCTTCATGAAGGGGCCATCAGGCACAGAAACTCCAACTTGAGCCAACGTCTGATCCTCGCCCTGACATCAGATGCATGAGATATTGGTTCAGATCTGCAGGGGGTACCTGCCATGCCCTCATCATGAAACCGAAGTCTAGCTTGTGTTCTCAGACTTCTGTCGTCACACTCCTGGCCCCAAAGCCCTCAAGTTTGACAATTCCGGACTGATAATGAAGCACTCTGCCTGCCCTCTAGAAAAAATATATTGCCTAATGAGCTGCCCTGGCAGCTTAAAGGAGGAAAAACCTAAACGGCACTCGAATGTACCCAAATTATATAGTCTAATCTGGGCACTAATGCACTGTCTGACACTACCTGAGCCCGGACCTCGTGACCAACACCCAGACAGCTGACCGCACCCTAAGCACATCAGACCCGCCATGGCCTTAGGTCATCATCTCTTCCCTACCTCAGTTTTCAGGCTTCAGAACCTAGACCTTATCTCCAATCACAGCCCAGGGGTGACTGTGATGCAGAAATCAGAACTCTTCCTTACCCATGCCAAGAAACCCTGTGGTTGGCATGTTGTCCAACGTTCAGTGTAGGAGAAACCAGTATTCACCCTGAGGCCCCGCCCATTCTTGAGTGCGACGGGGGCATAAACACGCATTGTGACCCTCAGCGTGAGTCATGTCCTCTAGTAAGTCCTCTCAGTGGCTGAACACTTAGATGTCATCATGGGCCTGACATGTCCCTAGGCCCCAATTTTTGACCAGATATCTGGTTGTCCAGTCGCCCATCCCCAGGGCTCTACTGTGGAATCCCTCATTTGGTGGGACACCTGAGGTTGAAAAGCAAAACAAAACCAATCAACAACAACAACAAAACGGACCTCTTCCATTCCACAGAATGACCCAAAACACTTTGGACGGGGCAAAGCCCCCAGAGAGCAAGACTCGTCCATTCCTATAAAGTCACCCGGGAATTTCACGACCATGAGTTACACGATATCCAGAAACAAAAACTTGAGCAAGAGCCTCACACTCGCCCTTTTTTCATATCCCAAAGAGTTCTCCTCATTTTCCTTAGATCAGTCCTGCCATACCTATGACCTGAAACATAAGCCGAGTTTGTGTTTTCAGACAACTGTCCAAACAACTCTGGCCTACACACCCTACAGGCTCAGGCCCTGGGAGCCAAACCTGAGGACTGTGCTTGCCCTCTCCAAGGGAATTGTACCCATTCAAATGGCCACAACCCTTCTAATAGGATAAACATCCCAAGTCCCTGAGGCCTTCCCAATAGTTGTGGCTTAGCAGGACAAACAGGGGCAATCTGAGCCCATCTGAGCACCTACCTGCACTCAGACCCGTAGACTGATGTCCCCAGAAGTAAGAAAGAACGAACAGGCCCCTAGGCACTAATCAGATTCTTTGATTTGTTTTCCAGGCATTTCTCCTCAGAGGCCTGGATTTCAATACCAGCATATGGCTGTTTCTTGACTCACCCATCAGAACAAATCTCATGTACACATGGGAAACTTTCACGTTGGAGCTGTGTCAAAGCCTCTGTTTAGGAGAACCCTTCTGGGCCCCAGTGCCACCGCTTCTTTCCAAGGTCTCCATAGACACAAAGACATATTAGGACTCATCCACGGGAGAGTCCATTTCAACTCAGCCTCCTCGGTTGCTCCCCCAGATCCAGCATCTAACCTGTCTTGTTGCTTGGATACAATTGGAATGCGAGGTGGGCTACCCAGCCATCCCTCCTTAGAACCTTGCTCAGAATCGTTGGCCTGGAGCCAACCTACAGGTCTCAATTGTCCTGCAGAAGAATCTTTGCAGTTGGGAGCTTCTCACAACTCCCATCGTGGGAAAACCCCCATGGCCTCGTGATCCACTCACCCCTTCAAGAAGGGGCCATCAGGGACAGAAAGTCAAACCTGAGCGATCGTCTGATCCTCGCTCTGACTTCAGATGCACAAGATCTCGATTAAGGTCTGTAGATTGTGCCTGCCATATCGTCACCAGGAAACCTAGGCCTGGCTTGGTTTCTCAGACAACCGTCCTTAGAATACTGGCCCACAAGCCCTGCAGTTTGGCAATCAGGAACTACAATGCAGCACTCTGCCTGCTCTCCAGACGAAAAACATTACCCTCTGGAGCTACCCAGAAACCCCAAATGAGGATCAACCTGCACGCCATTCGGCTGTACCCCAAATATATAGGGTGATCTGGGCACTAATGCCCTTCTGACACAGCCTGAGCCTGGACCTCCTGGCCCCACCCAGACAGCTGGCCGCACATTGAGCACATCAGACCCGCCATGGCCTTAGGTCGTCATCTCTTCTCAGCCTCGGTTTTCAGGCTTCAGAACCTAGACCTTATCTCCAATCACGGCCCGGGTTTGAAAATGATGCAGAAATCAGAACTCTTTCCCCATGGCAAGAAACCTTGTGTTTGGCATGTTGTCCAACGTTCAGTGTCGTTGAAACGAGTATGGCCCATGAGGCCCTGCCCATGCTTGCAGGCGACATTGGTCTCAAACACACATTGT
This sequence comes from Mustela putorius furo, assembly GCF_011764305.1. Classification (NCBI taxonomy): domain Eukaryota; kingdom Metazoa; phylum Chordata; class Mammalia; order Carnivora; family Mustelidae; genus Mustela; species Mustela putorius. Next base: position 87,742 of record NW_025421893.1, on the reverse strand, counting down.
GAACCTCAGCCTGAGTCCAGTCCTCAGGTAAGGCCTCTCAGTGGCTGGATGGAGAGACAGCATATTGGGCTTGCCATGCCCCTAGGCCCCAATTTTTACCATAGTTCGGGTTGGCCCTTCACTCTTCCCCAGGGCTCTGCTTTGGAATTCCTCTTTTGGTGGGACACCTGAGGTAACAAACCTGAAAGGTGTCCTCCCATCCTACAGATTGACGAAAAACAATTGGGATCGGGCCAAATCCACAGAGAGGAAGATTCGTCAATGACCCATGAGGCCTACCCAACATTCCAGGGCCATCGCTGATTCAAAATCCAGAGACAAAAGCCTGAGCACGCGCCTCAGACTCGCTCATTCTTCAATCCTGAAGAGTTCTTCCCATGGTTTGTAGATCAGGCGTGCCATACCTACGTCCCCAAACCTAAGCTGAGTTTGTGTTATCAGACTTCTGTCCTCAAAGTCCTGGGCCACACACCCTCCAAGCTGGGGCTCCTAGAGCCACACATTAGGACTGTGCCTACCCAGTCCATGGGAATTCTGCCCATTACATTGTCCAAAATCATACGAATTAGGAGAACCCTCCAAATCCACAGAGGCCATCCCAATGGTGTAGGTCTCCCGGGACAAAAAAGGGTGGTCTGACACCAGCTGAGCATCTATCTCCACTCATTCCATAGATGGATGTCCCCAGAGAAGAAGATTGAACCAGACAGGACCCTAGGCCATAATCGGATCCATTGCTTTGGTTTACAGGCATGTCTCCTCAAATGCCTGGATTCCAATACTAGCATAGTGTTTTTTCTGAGGCACCCATCAGAACAAATCTCGTCTCCACAAGGAAACTTGTGCATGGGAGATATGTCAAAAGCTTAGGAGAATACTTCAGGGTCCTGGTGCCACCGCCTCATTCCAGGGCCCTCATGGATACAAACACACTTTAGGACCCATCCTCAGGAAAGTCCATTTCAACTCAGCCACCCAGGTTGCTCCCGCAGAGCCATCAGATCTAAACTGCCTTGTTTCTAGGAGACAATTGCAATGCGAGGAGCACGTCCCAGGCATCCATCCTCGAAGGGTGCTCTGGAGTCATTCCATATGGGATGTCCTGGACCTGTCCAACAGGTCTCAATTGTCCCGCAGAAGGAATCCTTGAAGGGGGCATCCCACAACTCCCAACGTGGGAAAACCTCCATGGCCTCGAGATTCCGCTCCCTTCATGAAGGGGCCGTCATGCACAGAAACTCCAACCTGAGCCAAAGTCTGATCCTCGCCCTGACTTCAGACGCATGAGATCTTGGTTCTGATGTGTAGGGGGTACCTGCCGTGCCCTCGCTCTAAACCCCAAGTATAGCTTGTGTTCTCAGACTTCCGTCCTCACACTCCTGGCCCTGAAGCCCTCAAATTTGGCAATTCCGGACCCACAAATCAGCACTCTGCCAGCCCTCTAGAAAAAAAAAAAAAAATTGCCTAATGAGCTGCCCAGGCAGCTTAAATCAGGATCAACCTACACGGCACTCGCATGTACCCAAATTATATAGTCTAACCTGGGCACTAATGCACTTTATGACACAACCTGAGCCCGGACCTCCTGACCAACACCCAGACAGCTGACCGCACACTGAGCACATCAGACCCGCAATGGCCTTAGTTCATCATCTCTTCCCTACATCAGTTTTCAGGCCTCAGAACCTAGACCTTATCTCCAATCCCTGCCCAGGCGTGAGTGTGATGCAGAAATCAGAACTCCTCCTTACCCATGGCAAGAAACCTTGTGGTTGGCATGTTGTCCAACGTTCAGTGTAGGAGAAACCAGCATTCACCCTGAGGCCCCGCCCATTCTTGAGTGTGACGAGGGCATAAACATGCATTGTGACCCTCAGCCTGAGTCCTGCCCTCTAGTTTGTTCTCTTAGTTACTGGACCATTAGATGTCATTATGGGCTTGACATGTCCCTAGGCCCCAATATTTAACCAGATTTCTGGTTGTCCAATCGCCCCTCCCCAGGGCTTTACTCTGGAATCCCTCATTTGGTGGGACACCTGAGGTTAAAAAACAAAACAAAACAAAACAACAACAACAAAAAAAACGGACTTCTTCCATCCTACAGAATGACCCTAAACTCTTTGGACGGGGCCATACCTCCAGAGAGTAAAACTCTTCCATTTCCCATGAAGTCACCCGGAAATTTCATGAACATGGGTGACACGATATCCAGAGACAAAAACTTGAGCAAGAGCCTCACACTCGCCCTTTTTTCATATCCCGAAGAGTTCTCCTCATGGTCTGCAGATCAGTCCTGCCATACCAATGACCCGAAACAGAAGCCGAGTTTGTGTTTTCAGACAACAGTCTAAACAGCCCTGCCTACACAGCCTACAGGCTCAGGCCCCTGGAGCCAAACCTGACGACTGTGCTTGCCCTCAGCAAGGGATTTCTGTGTGCCCATTGCAATGGCCACAACCCTACTAATAGGATCAACCTCCAAAGTCCCTGAGGCCATCCCAATAGTGGTGGCTTCCCAGGACAAACAGGGGAATCTGAGGCCATCTGAGCACCTACGTGCACTTAGACCCCTAGACTGATGTCCTCAGCGGGAAAAAGGAACGAACAGACCCCTAGGCACTAATCGAATCAATTGCTTTGGTTTCCAGGCATCTCTCCTCAGAGGCCTGGATTTCAATACCCGAATATGGCTGTTTCTTGACTCACCCATCAGAACAAATCTCCTCTACACATGGGATACTTGCACATTGGAGCTTGGTCAAAGCTTCTTTTTAGGAGACCCTTCAGGGCCCCAGTGCCACCGCTTCATTCCAAGGTCTTCATAGACACAAAAACACATTAGGACCCATCCACAGGAGAGTCCATTTCAACTCAGCCTCCTCGGTTGCTCCCCCAGATCCAGCAGATCTAACATGTCTTGTTGCTAGGAGACAATTGGAATGCAAGGTGGGCTTCACATCCATCCATCCTTAGAACCCTGCTCGGAATCGTTGGCCTGGAGCCAACCAACAGGTCTCAATTGTCCTGCAGAAGAATCTTTGCAGTTTGGAGCTTCTCACAACTCCCATCTTGGGAAACCCCCATGGCCTCGTGATCCCTGCCCCCTTCATGAAGGGTCCATAAGGGAAGAACCTCCAACCTGAGCGATCGTCTGATCCTCGCCCTGACTTCAGATCCACGAGATCTCGAGTCAGGTCTGTAGATTGTGCATGCTATGTCGCACCCAGAAAACTAAGCCTAGCTTGTGTCCTCAGACTTCCATCCTCAGACTACGGGCCCACAAGCCCTCCAGTTTGGCAATCCAGAACTACAATGCAACACTCTTCCTGCTGTCCAGAAGAAAAACATTGCCCTCTGGGTCTACCCAGAAACCCCAAATGAGGATCAACCTTCACGCCACTTGGCTCTACCCCAAATATATAGGATGACCTGGGCACTGACGCCCTTTAAGACACAACCTGAGCCTGGACCTCCTGGCCCCACCCCGACAGCAGGCCGCAATCTGAGCTCATCCGACCCGCCATGGCCTTAGGTCGTCATCTCTTCTCAACTTCGATTTTCAGACTTCAGAACCTATAACTTATCTCAAAACACTGCCCACGGTTGAAAATGATGCAGAAATCAGAACTCCATCCCCATAGCAAGAAACCTTGTGGTTGCCATGTTGTCCACGTTCAGTGAAGTTGAAAGCAGTGTGGCCCATGAGGCCCCGCCCATGCTCGCGGGCCACATTGGTCACAAACACACATTGTGACCCTCAGCCTGAGCCCAGTCCTCAAGTAAGGCCTCTCAGTGGCTGGACCCTGAGCCCGCATATGGGTTCTACCATGCCCCTGTCCCCAATTTATAACCATAGTTCGCTTTGTCCCTTCACTCTTCCCTAGGGCTCTGCTTTTGAATTCCTCTTTAGGTGGGACACCTGAGGTAACACACCTGAAAGGAGTCCTCCCATCCCACAGATTGCTGAAAAACAATTGGGATCGGGCCAAATCCCCAGAGAGGTAGATTCGACCATGGCCCATGAGGCCTCCCTGTCATTCCACGGCCAACACTGATACAAAATCAAGAGACAAAAGCCTGAGCAAGCGCCTCAGACTCGCTCATTCTTCATATCCTGAAGAGTTCATCTCATGGTTTGTAGATCGGGCCTGCCATACCTACGTCCCCAAACCTAAGCTGAGTTTGTGTATTCAAACTTCTGTCCTCAAACTCCTGGGCCACAAACCCTCCAAGCTGGGGCCCCTGGAGAAACACATTAGGACTGCGCCTGCCCAATCCATGGGAATTATGCCCATTCCATTGTCCCAAACCATACAAATTAGGAGAACCCTACAAAGTCCCTGAGGCCATCCCAATAGTGTAGGTCGCCCGCCACAAACAAGGGCGGTCTGACACCAGCTGGGCATCGATCTACACTCATTCCATAGATGGATGTCCCCAGAGAAGAAGATTGAACCAAACAGGACCCTAGGCCATAATCGTATCCATTGCTTTGGTTTACAAGCATGTCTCCTCAAAAGCCTGGATTCCAATACTAGCATAGGGGTTTTCCTGAGGCACCCATCAGAACAAATCTCGTCTCCACAAGGAAACTTGTGCATGGGAGCTATGTCAAAAGCTTAGGAGTATACTTCATGGTCCCGGTGCCACAGCCTCATTCCAAGGCCCTCATGGATACAAACACACTTTAGGACCCATCCTCAGGAAAGTCCATTTCAACTCAGCCACCTAGGTTGCTCCCGCAGAGCCATCAGATCTAAACTGCCTTGTTGCTAGGAGACAATTGCAATGCGAGGCGCTCATCCCAGGCGTCCATCCTCGAACGGTGCCCTGGAGTCATTCCATATGGGATGTCCTGGACCTGTCAAACAGGTCTCAATTGTCCCACAGAAGGAATCCTTGAAGGGGGCATCCTAAAATTCCCAACGGGGGAAAACCTCCATGGCCTCGAGATTCCGCTCCCTTCATGAAGGGGCCGTCATGCACAGAAACTCCAGCCTGAGCCAACGTCTGAACCTCGCCCTGACTTCAGATGCATGAGATCTTGGTTCCGATGTGTAGGGGGTACCTGCCGTGTCCTCGTCCTGAAACCCAAGTCTAGCTTGTGTTCTCAGACTTCCGTCCTCACACTCCTGGCCCCGAAGCACTCAAGTTTGGCAATTCCGGACCCACAATGCAGCACTCTGTCTGCCCTCTAGAAAAAAAAATATATATATTGCATAATGAGCTGCTCAGGCAGCTTAAATGAGGATCAACCTACAAGGCATTCGAATGTACCCAAATTATATAGTCTAACCTGGGCACTAATGCACTTTCTCACACAACCTGAGCCCGGACCTCCTGACCAACACCCAGACAGCTGACCGCACACTGAGCACATCAAACCCGCCATGGACTTAGGTCATCATCTCTTCCCTACCTCAGTTTTCAGGCTTCAGAACCTAGAACTTATCTCCAATCCCTGCCCAGGGGTGACTGTGATGCAGAAATCAGAACTACTCCTTCCCCATGGCAAGAAACCTTGTGGTTGGCATGTTGTCCAACGTTCAGTGTAGGAGAAACCAGCATTCACCCTGAGGTCCTGCGCATTCTTGAGTGTGACGAGGGCATAAACATGCATTGTGACCCTCAGCGTGAGTCCTGCCCTCTAGTTTGTCCTCTTAGTGACTGGACCATTAGATATCATAATGGGCTTGACCTGTCTCTAGGACCCAATTTTCAACCAGATTTTTGGTTGTCCAGTCGCCCCTCCCTAGGGCTCTACTCTGGAATCCCTCATTGGGTGGGACACCTGAGGTTAAAAAACTAAACAAAACAAAACAAAACAAAAACAACTACAAAACAAAACGGACTTATTCCATCCCACAGAATGACCCCAAACTCTTTGGACGGGGCCACACCTCCAGAGAGTAAGATAGTCCATTTCCCATGAAGTCACCCGGAAATTTCATGAACCTGGGTGACATGATATCCTGAGACAAAAACTTGAGCAAGAGCCTCACACTCGCCCTTTTTTCATATCCCGAAGAGTTCTCCTCATGGTCTGCAGATCAGTCCTGCCATACCTATGACCCGAAACAGTAGCCGAGGTTGTGTTTTCAGACAACGGTCTAAACAGCCCTGGCCTAGACACCCTACAGGCTCAGGCCCCTGGAGCCAAACCTGAGGACTCTACTTGCCATCTCCAAGGGATTTCTGTGTGCCCATTGCAATGGCCACAACCCTACTAATAGGATCAACCTCCAAAGTCCCTGAGGCCATCTCAATAGTGGTGGCTACCCAGGACAAACAGGGGCAATCTGAACCCATCTGAGCACATACCTGCACTCAGACCCCTAGACTGATGTCCCCAGAAGGAAAAAGGAACGAACAGACCCCTAGGCACTAATCGGATCCATTGCTTTGGTTTACAGGCATCTCTCCTCAGAGGCCCGGATTTCAATACCAGAATATTGCTGTTTCTTGACTCACCCATCAGAACTAACCTCCTCTACACAAGGGAAACTTGCACATTGGAGCTTGGTCGAAGCTTCTCTTTAGGAGAACCCTTCAGGGCCCCAGTGCCACCGCTTCATTCCAAGGTCTTCATAGACACAAAAACACATTAGGACCCATCCACAGGAGAGTCCATTTCAACTCAGCCTCCTCGGTTGCTCCCCCAGATCCAGCAGATCTAACATGTCTTGTTGATAGGAGACAATTTTTATGCGAGATGGGCTACTATCCATCCATCCTTAGTACCCTGCTCGGAATCGTTGGCCTGGAGCCAACCAACAGGTCTCAATTGTCCTGCAGAAGAATCTTTGCAGTTGGGAGCTTCTCACAACTCCCATCTTGGGAAACCCCCATGGCCTCTTGATCCACCCCCCCTTCATGAAGGGTCCATCAGGGACAGAACCTCTAACCTGAGCGATCGTCTGATCCTCGCCCTGACTTCAGATCCACGAGATCTCGAGTCAGGTCTGTAGATTGTGCCTCCCATGTCCTCACCCAGAAAACTAAGCCTAGCTTGTGTTCTCAGACTTCCGTCCTCAGACTACGGGCCCACAAGCCCTCCAGTTTGGCAATCCAGAACTACAATGCAACACTCTGCCTGCCCTCCAGAAGAAAAACATTGCCCTCTGTGGCTACCCAGAAACCCCAAATGAGGATCAACCTGCACGCCCCTTGGCTGTACCCCAAACATATAGGCTGACCAGGGCACTGATGCCCTTTCAGATACAACCTGAGCCTGGACCTCCAGGCCACACCCAGACAGCTGGCCGCACTCTGAGCACATCGGACCCGCCATGGCCTTAGGTCGTCGTCTCTTCTCAACCTCAATTTTCAGGCTTCAGAAACTATAACTTATCTCAAAACACTGCCCATGGTTGAAAATGATGCAGAAATCAGAACTCCATCCCCATGGCAAGAAACCTTGTGGTTGCCATGTTGTCCAACGTTCAGTGTAGTTGAAACCAGTGTGGCCCATGAGGACCCGCCCATGCTCGCGGGCCACATTGGTTACAAACACACATTGTGACCCTCAGCCTGAGTCCAGTCCTCAAGTAAGTCCTCTCAGTGGCTGGACCCTGAGCCTGCATATGGGGCCTGCCATGCCCCTGGCCCCAATTTTTAACCATAGTTCGCTTTGTCCCTTCACTCTTCCCCAGGACTCTGCTTTGGAATTCCTCTTTTGGTGGGACACCTGAGGTAACAAACCTGAAAGGAGTCCTCCCATCCCACAGAATGACGAAAAACAATTGGGTTCGGGCCAAATCCACAGAGAGGAAGATTCGTCCATGGCCCATGAGGCCACCCCGACATTCCACGCCCAACGCTGATATAAAATCCAGAGACAAAAGAATGAGCAAGCGCCTCAGACTCGCTGTTTCTTCATATCCTGAAGATTTCTTCTCATGGTTTGTCGATCGGGTCCCCCATACTTACATGCGCAAACCTTAGCTGAGTTTGTGTTTTTAGACTTCTGTCCTCAATGTCCTGGGCAACACACATTCCAGACTGGGCCCCTGGAGTCACACTTAGGACTGCGCCTGCAGAATCCATGGGAATTCTGCCCATTCCATTGTCCCAAACCGTACAAATTAGGAGAACCCTCCAAAGTCCCTGAGGCCATCCCAATAGTGTAGGTCGCCCGGCACAAACAAGGGCCGTCTGACACCAGCTGAGCATCTACCTCCACTCATTCCATAGATGGATGCCCCAGAGATGAAGATTGAACCAGACAGGACCCTAGGCCATAATCCGATCCAATGCTTTGGTTTACAGGCATGTCTCATTAAAGCCTGGATTCCAATAATAGCATAGTGGTTTTCCTGAGGCACGCATCAGAACAAATCTCGTCTCCACAAGGAAACTTGTGCATGGGAGCTATGTCAAAAGCTTAGGAGAATACTTCAGGGTCCCGGTGCCACTGCCTCATTCCAAGGTCCTCATGGATATAAACACACTTTAGGACCCATCCTCAGGAAAGTCCATTTCAACACAGCCACCCAGGTTGCACCCGCAGAGCCATCAGATCTAAACTGCCTTATTGCTAGGAGACAATTGCAATGCGAGGCGCTCGTCCCAGGGTCCATCCTCGAACAGTGCCCTGGAGTCATTCCATATGGGATGTCCTGGACCTGTCCAACAGGTCTCAATTGTCCCGCAGAAGGAATCCTTGAAGGGGGCATGCCACAACTCGCAACGTGGGAAAAACTCCATTGCCTCGAGATTCCGTTCCCTTCATGAAGGGGCCGTAATGCACAGAAATTCCAACCTGAGCCAACGTCTGATCCTCGCCCTGACTTCAGATGCATGAGATCTTGGTTCCGATGTGTAGTGGGTACCTGCCGTGCCCTCGCCCTGAAACCCAAGTCTAGCTTGTGTTCTCAGACTTCCGTCCTCACACTCCTGGCCCCGAAGCACTCATGTTTGTCAATTCCGGACCCACAATGCAGCACTCTGCCTGCCCTCTAGAAAAAAAAATATTGCCTAATGAACTGCCCAGGCAGATTAAATGAGGAACAACCTACAAGGCATTCGAATGTACCCAAATTATATAGTCTAACCTGGGCACTAATGCACTTTATGACACAACCTGAGGCCGGTCCTCCTGACCAACACCCAGACAGCTGACTGCACACTGACCACATCAGACCCGCCATGGCCTTAGGTCATCATCTCTTCCCTATCTCAGTTTTCAGGCTTCAGAACCTAGAACTTATCTACAATGCCTGCCAAGGGGTGAGTGTGAAGCAGAAATCAGAACTCCTCTTTCCCCATGGCAAGAAACCTTGTGGTTGGCATGTTGTCCAACGTTCAGTGTAGGAGAAACCAACATTCACCCTGAGGTCCCTCCCATTCTTGAGTGTGAGGAGGGCATAAACATGCATTGTGACCCTCAGCGTGAGTCCTGCCCTCTAGTTTGTCTTCTTAGTGACTGGACCATTAGATGTCATAATGGGCTTGACCTGTCCCTAGGCCCCAATATTCAACCAGATATTTGGTTGTCCAGTCGCCCCTCCCTAGGGCTCTACTCTGGAATCCCTCATTTGGTGGGACACCTTAGGTTAAAAAACAAAACGAAACAAAAGAAAACAAAACAACAACAAAAAAAACAGACTTCTTCCATCCCACAGAATGACCCCAAACTCTTTGGACGGGGCCGCACCTCCAGAGAGTAAGACTCGTCCATTTCTCATGAAGTGACCGGGAAATTTCATGAACATGGGTGACACGATATCCAGAGACAAAAACTTGAGCAAGAGCCTCACACTCGCCCTTTTTTCATATCCCGAAGAGTTCTCCTCATGGTCTGTAGATCAGTCCTGCCATACCTATGACACGAAACAGAAGCCGAGTTTGTGTTTTCAGACAACGGTATAAACAGCCCTGGCTTACACACCCTACAGGCTCAGGCCCCTGGAGCCAAACCTGACGACTGTACTTGCCCTCTCCAAGCGATTTCTGTGTGCCCATTGCAATGGCCACAACCCTACTAATAGGATCAACCTCCAAAGTCCCTGAGGCCATCTCAATAGTGGTGGCTTCCCAGGACAAACAGGGGCAATCTGAGCCCATCTGAGCACCTACCTGCACTCAGACCCCTAGACTGATGTCCCCAGAGGGAAAAAGGAACGAACAGACCCCTTGGCACTAATCGGATCCATTGCTTTGGGTCCAGGCATCTCTCCTCAGAGGCCTGGATTTCAATACCCGAATATGGCTGTTTCTTGACTCAGCCATCAGAACAAATCTCCTCTACACTTGGGAAACTTGCACCTTGGAGCTTGGTCAATGCTTCTCTTTAGGAGAACCCCTCATGGCCCCAGTGCCACCGCTTCATTCCAAGGTCTCCATAGAAACAAAATCATATTAGGACACATACAGGAGAGAGTCCATTTCAACTCCACCTCCTCGGTTGCTCCCCCAGATCCAGCAGATCTAACATGTCTTGTTGCTAGGAGACAATTGGAATGCGAGATGGGCTACCCATCCATCCATCCTTAGTACCCTGCTCGGAATCGTTGTCCTGGAGCCAACCAACAGGTCTCAATGGTCCTGCAGAAGAATCTTTGCAGTATGGAGCTTCTCACAACTCCCATCTTGGGAAACCCCCATGGCCTCGTGATCCACCGCCCCTTCATGAAGGGTCCATCAGGGACAGAACTTCCAACCTGAGAGATCGTCTGATCCTCGCCCTGACCTCAGATCCACGAGATCTCGAGTCAGGTCTGTAGATTGTGCCTCCCATGTCCTCACCCAGAAAACTAAGCCTAGCTTGTGTTCTCAGACTTCCGTCCTCAGACTACGGGCCCACAAGCCCTCCAGTTTGGCAATCCAGAACTACAATGCAACACTCTGCCTGCCCCCCAGAAGAAAAACATTGCCCTCTGGGGCTACCCAGAAACGCCAAATGAAGATCAAACTGCATGCCACTTGGCTGTACCCCAAATATATAGGCTGACCTGGGCACTGATGCCGTTTCTGAACACAACCTGAGCCTGGTCCTCCTGGCCCCACGCCGAAGCTGGCCGCACTCTGAGCATATCGGACCCGCCATGGCCTTAGGTCGTCATCTCTTCTCAACATCGATTTTCAGGCTTCAGAAACTATAACTTAGCTCAAAACACTGCCCACGGTTGAAAATGATGCAGAAATCAGAACTCCATCCCCATGGCAAGAAACCTTGTGGTTGCCATGTTGTCCAACGTTCAGTGTTGTTGAAACCAGTGTGGCCCATGAGGCCCCGCCCATGCTCGCGGACCACATTGATCACAAACACACATTGTGACCCTCAGCCTGAGCCCAGTCCTCAAGTAAGGCCTCTCAGTGGCTTGACCCTGAGCCCGCATATGGGGCCTGCCATGCCCCTGGCCTCAATTTTTAACCATAGTTCTCTTTGTCCCTTCACTCTTCCTTAGGTTTCTGCTTTGGAATTCCTCTTCAGTTGGGACACCTGAGGTAACAAACCTGAAAGGAGTCCTCCCATCCCACAGATTGACGAAAAACAATTGGGATCGGGCCAAATCCACAGAGAGGAAGATTCGTCCATGGCCCATGAGGCCTCTCCGACATTCCACGGCCAACGCTGATACAAAATCCAGAGACAAAAGAATGAGCAAGCGCCTCAGACTCGGTGTTTCTTCATATCCTGAAGAGTTCTTCTCATGGTTTGTAGGTCGGGCGTGCCATACCTACGTCCCCAATCCTAATCGGAGTTTGTGTTTTCAGAATTCTGTCCTCAAACTCCTGGGCCACACACCCTCCACGCTGGGGCCCCTGGAGTCACACATTAGGACTGCGCCTACCCAATCCATGGGAATTCTGCCCATTCCATTGTCCCAAACCGTACAAATTAGGAGAACCCTCCAAAGTCCCTGAGGCCATCCCAATAGTGTAGGTCGCCCGGCACAAACAAGGGCAGTCTGACACCAGCTGAGCATCTATCTCCACTCATTCCATAGATGGATGTCCCCAGAGAAGAAGATTGAACCAGACAGGACCTAGGCCATAATCGGATCCATTTCTTTGGTTTACAGGCATGTCTCCTCAAAAGCATGGATTCCAATACTAGCATAGGGGTTTTCCTGAGGCACCCATCAGAACAAATCTCGTCTCCACAAGGAAACTTGTGCATGGGAGCTATGTCAAAAGCTTAGGAGAATACTTCAGGGTCCCGGTGCCACAGCCACATTCCAAGGCCCTCATGGATACAAACACAATTTAGGACCCATCCTCAGGAAAGTCCATTTCAACTCAGCCACCCAGGTTGCTCCCGCAGAGCCATCAGATCTAAACTGCCTTGTTGCTAGGAGACAATTGCAATGCGAGGCGCTCGTCCCAGGCATCCATCCTCGAACGGTGCCCTGGAGTCATTCCATATGGGATGTCCTGGACCTGTCCAACAGGTCTCAATTGTCCCGCAGAAGGAATCCTTGAAGGGGGCATCCCACAACTCCCAACGTGGGAAAACCTCCATGGCCTCGAGATTCTGCTCCCTTCATGAAGGGGCCGTCAAGCACAAAAACTTCAACCTGAGCCAACGTCTGATTCTCGCCCTGACTTCAGATGCATGAGATCTTGGTTCCGATGTGTAGGGGGTACCTGCTGTGCCCTCGCCCTGAAACCCAAGTCTAGCTTGTGTTCTCAGACTTCCGTCCTCACACTCCTGGCCCCGAAGCACTCAAGTTTGGCAATTCTGGACCCACAATGAAGCACTCTGCCTGCCCACTAGAAAAGAAAATATTGCCTAATAGGCTGCCCAGGCAGCTTAAATGAGGATCAACCTACACGGCACTCGAACGTACCCAAATTATATAGTCTAAACTGGGCACTAATGCACTTTCTGTCACAACCTGAGCCCGGACCTCCTGACCAACACCCAGACAGCTGACCGCACACTGAGCACATCAGACCCGCCTAGGCCTTAGTCTTCATCTCTTCCCTACCTCATTTTTCAGGCTTCAGAACCTAGAACTTATCTCCAATCCCTGCCCAGGGTGAGTGTGATGCAGAAATCAGAAATCCTCCATACCCATGGCAAGAAACCTTGTGGTTGGCATGTTGTCCAACGTTCAGTGTAGGAGAAACCAGCATTCACTCTGAGGTCCCGCCCATTCTTGAGTGTGACGAGGGCATAAACATGCATTGTGACCTTCTGCATGAGTCCTGCCCTCTAGTATGTCCTCTTAGTGACTGGACCATTAGATGTCATAATGGGCTTGACATGTCCCTAGGCCCCAATATTTAACCAGATTTCTGGTTGTCCAGTCGCCCCTCCCCAGGGCTCTACTCTGCAATCCCTCATTTGGTGGGAAACATGAGGTTAAAAAACAAAACAAAACAAAACAAAACAACATCATCAAATAAACGGACTTATTCCATCCCACAGAATGACCCCAAACTCTTTGGACGGGCTACACCTCTAGAGAGTAAGACTTATCCAATTCCCATGAAGTCACCAGGAAATTTCATGAACATGGGTGACGCGATATCCAGAGACAAAAACTTGAGCAAGAGCCTCACACTCGCCCTTTTTTCCTATCTCGAAGAGTTCACCTCATGGTCTGTAGATCAGTGTTGTCATACCTTTGACCCGAAACAGAAGCCGAGTATGTGTTTTCAGACAGCGGTCTAAACAGCCCTGGCCTACACACCCTACAGGCTCAGGGCCCTGGAGCCAAACCTGAGGACTGTAATTGCCCTCTTCAAGTGATTTCTGTGTGCCCATTGCAATGGCCACTACCCTACTAATAGGATAAACCTCCAAAGTCCCTGAGGCCACCTCAATAGTGGTGTCATCCCAGGTCAAACAGGGGCAATCTGAGCCCCTCTGAGCACCTACCTGCACTCAGACCCGTAGACTGATGTCCCCAGAGGGAAAAAGGAACGAACAGACCCCTAGGCACTAATCGGATCCATTGCTTTGGTTTCCAGGCCTCTCTCCTCAGAGGCCTGGATTTCAATACCCGAATATGGCTGTTTCTTGACTCACCCATCAGAACAAATCTCCTCTACACATGGGAAACTTGCACATTGGAGCTTGGTCAAAGCTTCTCTTTAGGAAAACCCAACAGGGCCCCAGTGCCACCGCTTCATTCCAAGGTCTTCATAGACACAAAAACACATTAGGACCCATCCACAGGAGAGTCCATTTTAACTCAGCCTCCTCGGTTGCTCCCCCAGAGCCAGCAGATCTAACATGTCTTGTTGCTAGGAGACAATTGGAATGCGAGGTGGGCTACCCAGCCATCCATCCTTAGTACCCTGCTCGGAATCGTTGGCCTGCAGCCAACCAACAGGTCTCAATTGTCCTGCAGAAGAATCTTTGCAGTTTGGAGCTTCTTACAACTCCCATCTTGGAAAACACCCATGGCCTCGTGATCCACCCCTACTTCATGAAGGGTCCATCAGGGACAGAAACTCCAACCTGAGCGATCGTCTGATCCTCGCTCTGATCAATCCACGATATCTCGAGTCAGGTCTGTAGATTGGGCCTGCCATGTCCTAACCCAGAAACCTAAGCCTAGCTTGTGTTCTCAGACATCCGTCCTCAGACTACGGACCCACAAGCCCTCCAGTTTGGCAAACCAGAACTACAATGCAACACTCTGCCTGCCCTCCAGAAGAAAAACAATGCCCCCTGGGGCTACCCAGATTCCCCAAATGAGGATCAACCTGCACGCCACTTGGCTGTACCCCAAATATATAGGCTGACCTGGGCACTGATGCCCTTTCAGACACAACCTGAGCCTGGACCTCCTGGCCCCACCCAGACAGCTGGCCGCACTCTGAGCATATCGGACCCGCCATGGCTTTAGGTCGTCATCTCTTCCCAACCTCGATTTTCAGGCTTCAGAAACTATAACTTATCTCAAAACACTGCCCACGGTTGAAAATGATGCAGAAATCAGAACTCCATCCCCATGGCAAGAAACCTTGTGTTTGCCATGTTGTCCAACGTTCAGTGTAGTTGAAACCAGTGCCGCCCATGAGGCCCTGCCAATTCTCGCGGGCCACATTGGTCACAAACACACATTGTGACCCTCAGCCTGAGCCCAGTCCTCAAGTAAGGCCTCTCAGTGGCTGGAACCTGAGCCTGCATATTGGGCCTGCCTTGCCCCTGGCCCCAATTTTTAACCATAGTTCGCTTTGTCCCTTCACTCTTCCCTAGGGCTCTGCTTTGGAATTCCTCTTTTGGTGGGACACCTGAGGTAACAAACCTGAAAGGAGTCCTCCCATCCCACAGATTGACGAAAAACAATTGGGATCGGGCCAAATCCACAGAGAGGAAGATTCGTCCATGGCCCATGAGGCCTCCCCGACATTCCACGGCCAACGCTGATACAAAATCCAGAGACAAAAGCCTGAGCAAGCGCCTCAGACTCGTTGTTTCTTCATATCCTGAAGAGTTCTTCTCATGGTTTGTCGATCGGGTCTGCCATACCTACATCCCCAAACCTAAGCTGAGTTTGTGTTTTTAAACTTCTGTCCTCAAAGTCCTGGGCCACACACCCTCCAAGCTGGGTCCCCTGGAGTCACACAATAGGACTGCGCCTACCCAATCCATGGGAATTCTGCCCCTTCCATTGTCCCAAACCGTATAAATTAGGAGAGCCCTCCAAAGTACCTGAGGCCATCCCAATAGTGTAGGTCCCCCGGCACAAACAAGGGAAGTCTGACACCAGCTGAGCAACTACCTCCACTCATTCCATAGATGGATGTCCCCAGAGAAGAAGATTGAACCAGACAGGACCCTAGGCCATAATCGGATCCATTGCTTTGGTTTACAGGCATGTCTCCTCAAAAGCCTGGATTCCAATACTAGCATAGGGGTTTTCCTGAAGCAACCATCAGAACAAATCTCGTCTCCACAAGGAAACTTGTGCATCGGCTATGTCAAAAGCTTAGGAGAAAACTTCAGGGTCCCGGTGCCACCGCCTCATTCCAAGGCCCTCATGGATAGAAACACACTTTAGGACCCATCCTCAGGAAAGTCCATTTCAACTCAGCCTTGTTGCTAGGAGACAATTGCAATGCGAGGCGCTCGTCCCCGGCATCCTTCCTCGAATGGTGCCCTGGAGTCATTCCATATGGGATGTCCTGGACCTGTCCAACAGGTCTCAATTGTCCCGCAGAAGGAATCCTTGAAGGGGGCATCCCACAACTCCCAACGTGGGAAAACCTCCATGGCCTCGAGATTCCGCTCCCTTCATGAAGGGGCCGTCATGCACAGAAACTCCAACCTGAGCCAACGTCTGATCCTCGCCCTGACTTCAGATGCATGAGATCTTGGTTCCGATGTGTAGGGGGTACCTGCCGTGCCCTCGCCCTGAAACCCAAGTCTAGCTTGTGTTCTCAGACTTCCGTCCTCACACTCCTAGCCACGAAGCACTCAAGTTTGGCAATTCCAGACCCACAATGCAGCACTATGCCTGCCCTCTAGAAAAAAAAAAAAAATATTGCCTAATGAGCTGCCCAGGCAGCTTAAATGAGGATCAACATACACGGCACTCGACTGTACCCAAATTATATAGTCTAACCTGGGCACTAATGCACTTTCTGACACAACTTGAGCCCAGACCTCCTGACCAACACACAGACAGCTGACCGCACACTGAGCACATCAGACCCGCCATGGCCTTAGGTCATCATTTCTTCCCTACCTCAGTTACCAAGATTCAGAACCTAGACCTTATCTCGAATCCCTGCCCAGGGGTTAGTGTGATGCAGAAATCAGAACTCCTCCTGACCCATGGCAAGAAATCTTCTGGTTGGCATGTTGTCCAACGTTCAGTGTAGGAGAAACCAGTATTCACCCTGAGGTCCCGCCCATTCTTGAGTGTGACGAGGGCATAAACATGCATTGTGACACTCATCGTGAGTCCTGCCCTCTAGTATGTCCTCTTAGTGACTTGACCATTAGATGTCATAATGAGCTTGACATGTCCCTAGGCCCCAATATTTAACCCCATCCCAGGGCTCTACTCTGGAATCCCTCATTTGGTGGGACACCTTAGGTGAAAAAACAAAACAAAACAAAACAACAACAGCAAAAAAACGGACTTATTCCATCCCACAGAATGACCCCAAACTCTTTGGACGGGCTACACCTCTAGAGAGTAAGACTTATCCAATTCCCATGAAGTCACCAGGAAATTTCATGAACATGGGTGACGCGATATCCAGAGACAAAAACTTGAGCAAGAGCCTCACACTCGCCCTTTTTTCCTATCTCGAAGAGTTCACCTCATGGTCTGTAGATCAGTGTTGTCATACCTTTGACCCGAAACAGAAGCCGAGTATGTGTTTTCAGACAGCGGTCTAAACAGCCCTGGCCTACACACCCTACAGGCTCAGGGCCCTGGAGCCAAACCTGAGGACTGTAATTGCCCTCTTCAAGTGATTTCTGTGTGCCCATTGCAATGGCCACTACCCTACTAATAGGATAAACCTCCAAAGTCCCTGAGGCCACCTCAATAGTGGTGTCATCCCAGGTCAAACAGGGGCAATCTGAGCCCCTCTGAGCACCTACCTGCACTCAGACCCGTAGACTGATGTCCCCAGAGGGAAAAAGGAACGAACAGACCCCTAGGCACTAATCGGATCCATTGCTTTGGTTTCCAGGCCTCTCTCCTCAGAGGCCTGGATTTCAATACCCGAATATGGCTGTTTCTTGACTCACCCATCAGAACAAATCTCCTCTACACATGGGAAACTTGCACATTGGAGCTTGGTCAAAGCTTCTCTTTAGGAGAACCCTTGAGGGCCCCATTGCCACCGCTTCATTCCAAGGTCTTCATAGACACAAAAACACATTAGGACCCATTAACAGGAGAGTCCATTTCAACTCAGCCTCCTCGGTTGCTCCCCCAGATCCAGCAGATCTAACATGTCTTGTTGCTAGGAGACAATTGGAATGCGAGGTGGGCTACCCAGCCATCCATCCTTAGTACCCTGCTCGGAATCGTTGGCCTGGAGCCAACCAACAGGTCTCAATTGTCCTGCAGAAGAATCGTTGCAGTTTGGAGCTTCTCACAACTCCCATCTTGGGAAACCCCCATGGCCTCATGATCCCTCCCCCCTTCATGAAGGGTCCATCAGGGACAGAACCTCCAACCTGAGCGATCGTCTGATCCTCACCCTGACTTCAATCCACGAGATCTCGAGTCAGGTCTGTAAATTCTGCCTGTCATGTCCTCACCCAGAAACCTAAGCCTAGCTTGTGTTCTCAGACTTCCGTCCTCAGACTACGGGCCCACAAGCCCTCCACTTTGGCAATCCAGAACTACAATGCAGCACTCTGCCTGCCCGACAGAAGAAAAACATTGCCCTCTGGGGCTACCCAGAAAGCCCAAATGAGGATCAACCTGCACGCCACTTGGCAGTTCCCCAAATATATAGGCTGACCTGGGCACTGATGCCCTTTCAGACACAACCTGAGCCTGGACCTCCTGGCCCCACCCAGACAGCTGGCCGCACTCTGAGCACATCGGACCCGCCAAGGCCTTAGGTCGTCATCTCTTCTCAACCTCGATTTTCAGGCTTCAGAAACTATAACTTATCTCAAAACACTGCCCACGGTTGAACATGATGCAGAAATCAGAACTCCATCCCCATGTCAAGAAACCTTGCGGTTGCCATGTTGTCCAGGGTTCAGTGTAGTTGAAATCAGTGTGGCCCATGAGGCCCCGCCCATGCTCGCGGGCCACATTGGTCACAAACACACATTGTGACCCTCAGCCTGAGCCCAGTCCTCAAGTAAGGCCTCTCAGTGGCTGGAACCTGAGCCTGCATATTGGGCCTGCCTTGCCCCTGGCCCCAATTTTTAACCATAGTTCGCTTTGTCCCTTCACTCTTCCCTAGGGCTCTGCTTTGGAATTCCTCTTTTGGTGGGACACCTGAGGTAACAAACCTGAAAGGAGTCCTCCCATCCCACAGATTGACGAAAAACAATTGGGATCGGGCCAAATCCACAGAGAGGAAGATTCGTCCATGGCCCATGAGGCCTCCCCGACATTGCACGGCCAACGCTGATACAAAATCCAGAGACAAAAGAATGAGCAAGCGCCTCAGACTCGCTGTTTCTAAATATCCTGAAGAGTTCTTCTCATGGATTGTCGATCGGGTCCGCCATACTTACATCCGCAAACCATAGCTGAGTTTGTGTTTTTAGACTTCTGTCCTCAATGTCCTGGGCAACACACCCTCCAAGCTGGGGCCCCTGGAGACACTCATGAGGACTGCGCCTACGCAATCCATGGGAATTCTGTCCATTCCATTGTCCCAAACCGTACAAATTAGGAGAATCCTCCAAAGTCCCTGAGGCCATCCCAATAGTGTAGGTCGCCCGGCACAAACAAGGCGGTCTGATACCAGCTGAGCATCTATCTCCACTCATTCCATAGATGGATGTCCCCAGAGAAGAAGATTGAACCAGACAGGGCCCTAGGCCATAATCGGATCCATTGCTTTTGTTACAGGCATGTCTCCTCAAAAGCCTGGAATCCAATACTAGCATAGGGGTTTTCATGAGGCACCCATCAGAACAAATCTCGTCTCCACAAGGAAACTTGTGCATGGGAGCTATGTCAAAAGCTTAGGAGAATACTTCAGGGTCCCGGTGCCACCGCCTCATTCCAAGGCCCTCATGGATACAAACACACTTTAGGACCCATCCTCAGGAAAGTCCATTTCAACTCAGCCACCCAGGTTGCTCCCGCAGAGCCATCAGATCTAAACTGCCTTGTTGCTAGGAGACAATTGCAATGCGAGGCACTCGTCCCAGGCATCCATCCTCGAACGGTGCTCTGGAGTCATTCCATATGGGATGTCCTGGACCTGTCCAACAGGTCTCAATTGTCCCACTTAAGGAATACTTGAAGGGGGCATGCCACAACTACCAACGTGGGAAAACCTCCATGGCCTCGAGATTCCGCTCCCTTCATAAAGGGGCTGTCATGCACAGAAACTCCAACCTGAGCCAACGTCTGATCCTCGCCCTGACTTCAGATGCATGAGATCTTGGTTCCGATGTGTAGGGGATACCTGCCGTGCCTTCGCCCTGAAACCCAAGTCTAGCTTGTGTTCTCAGACTTCTGTCCTCACACTCCTGGCCCCGAAACCCTCAAGTTTGGCAATTCCGGACCCACAATGCAGCACTCTGCCTGCCCTACAGAAAAAAGAAATATTGCCTAATGAACTGCCCAGCAGCTTAAATGAGGATCAACCTACACGGCACTCGAATGTACCCAAATTATATAGTCTAACCTGGGCACTAATGAACTTTCTGACACAACCTGAGCCCGGACCTCCTGACCAACACCCAGACAGCTGACCGCACACTGATCACATCAAACCCGCCATTGCCTTAGGTCATCATCTCTTCCCGACTTCAGTTTTCAGGCTTCAGAACCTAGACCTTATCTCCAATCCCTGCCCAGGGTGAGTGTGATGCAGAAATCAGAACTCCTCCTTACCTATGGCAGGAAAACTTGTGGTGAGCATGTTGTCCAACGTTCAGTGTAGGAGAAACCAGCATTCACCCTGAGTCCCCGCCTATTCTTCAGTGCGACGAGGGCATAAACATGCATTGTGACCCTCAGCGTGAGTCCTGTCCTCTAGTAAGTCCTCTTAGTGACTGGACCATTAGATGTCATAATGGGCTTCGCATGTCCCTAGGCCCCAATATTTAACCAGATTTCTGGTTGTCCAGTCGCCCCTCCCCAGGACTCTACTCTGGAGTACCTCATTTGGTGGGACACCTGAGGTTAAAAAACAAAACAAAACAACAACAAAAAAAAATCAGACTTATTCCATCCCACAGAATGACCCCAAACTCTCTGGACGGGGCCACACCTCCAGAGAGTAAGACTCGTCCATTTCCCATGAAGTCACCCGGAAATTTCATGAACATGGGTGACACGATATCCAGTGACCAAAACTTGAGCAAGAGCTTCACACTCGCCCTTTTTTTTATATCCCGAAGAGTTCTCCTCATGGTCTGTAGATCAGTCCTGCCATACCTATGACCCGAAACAGAAGCCGAGTTTGTGTTTTCAGACAACGTTCTAAACAGCCCTGGCCTACACACCCTACAGGCTCAGGCCCCTGGAGCCAAACCTGAGGACTGCACTTGCCCTCTCCAAGGGATTTCTGTGTGCCCATTGCAATGGCCACAACCCTACTAATAGGATCAACCTCCAAAGTCCCTGAGGCCATCTCAATAGTGGTGGCTTCCCAGGACAAACAGGGGCAATCTGAGCCCATCTGCGCACCTACCTGCACTCAGACCCGTAGACTGATGTCCCCAGAGGGAAAAAAGGAACGAAAAGACCCCTAGGCACTAATCGGATCCATTGCTTTGGTTTCCAGGCATCTCTCCTCAGAGGCCTGGATTTCAATTCCCGAACATGGCTGTTTCTTGACTCACCCATCAGAACAAATCTCCTCCTCTATACATGGGAAACTTGCACATTGGAGCTTGGTCAAAGCTTCTCTTTAGGAAAACCCATCAGGGCCCCAGTGCCACCGCTTCATTCTTTGTCTTTGAGACATACCTGAAAGAAGTTGTTATGGCCAGTTTTGAAGAGGTTAATGTCTATGTTCTCCTCTAGGATTCTGATGGATTCCTGTCTCACATTGAAATCTTTTATCCATTATGAGTTTACCTTTGTGTATGGTGTAAAAGGATGGTCGATTTTCATTCTTTTACATATAGCTGCCCTGTTTTCCAACCACCATTTATTGAAGAGACTCTCATTTTTCCACTGTATATTTTTTTCCTGATTATTTGAAGACTATTTGACAATAGTGCTGATGATCCCTATCTGAACTCTCTACACCGTTCTAGTGGTCTATGTGATTGTTTTTATGCCAGTCCCATGCTGCCTTGGTGATCACATCATCATAGTAACCCTTGAAATCAGGCAACATTATGCTCCCAGTTTTATTTTTCTTTTGGCATTTCTTAGCAATACGGGGTCTTTTCTGATTCCACACAAATTTTAGGCATGTGTTTGCTCCAGGTCTTTGAATGATACCGGTGGAATTTTCATCCAAATGGCATTAAAAGGATCAATTGCACTAGGCAGTATAGATATTTTTTCCCACAAGATGTTTTTTTTTTAATTTATTAATTTATTTTCAGCATAACAGTATTCATTGTTTTTGTACCACACCCAGCACTCCATGCAATCCATGCCCTTTATTATACCCTCCACCTGGTACCCCCAACCTCCCAACCCCCCGCCCCTTCAAAACCCTCAGTTTTTTAATTAATTTATTTATTTTCAGCATAACAGTATTTATTACTTTTTGCACCACACCCAGTGCTCCATGCAATCCGTGCCCTCTATAATACCCACCACCTGGTACTCCAACGTCCCACCCCCTGCCACTTCAAACCCCTCAGATTTTTTTTCAGAGTCCATAGTCTCTCATGGTTCACCTCCCCTTCCAATTTCCCTCAACTCCCTTTTTTCTATCTCCCCATGTCCTCCATGCTATTTGTAATGCTCCACAACTAAGTGAAACCATATGATAAATGACTCTCTCTGCTTCACTTATTTCACTCAGCATTATCTCTTCCAGTCCCATCCATGTTGCTACCAAAGTTGGGTATTCGTCTTTTCTGATGGAAGCATAATACTCCATAGTGTATATGGACCACATCTTCCTTATCCATTCGTCCATTGAAGGGCATCTTGGTTCTATCCACAGTTTGGTGACCGTGGCCATTGCTGCTATAATCATTGGGGTACAGATGGCCCTTCTTTTCATGACATCTGTATCTTTGGGGTAAATACCCAGGAGTGCAATTGCAGGGTCATAGAGAAGTTCTATTTTTTTATTTCTTGAGAAATCTCCACACTGTTCTCCAAAGAGGCTGCACCAACTTGCATTCCAACCAACAGTGGAAGAGGGTTCACATTCCCCCACATCCCCTCCAACACATATTGTTTCCTGTCTTGCTAATTTTGGCTATTCTAACTGGTGTAAGATGATATCTCAATGTGGTATTAATTTGCTAGTGATGATGAACATTTTTCATGTGTCTGATAGCCATTTGTACGTCTTCAATGGAGAAGTGTCTTGTCATATCTTCTGCCCATTTTTTTTTAATATGATTGTCTGTTTTGTGTGTGTTGAGTTTGAGGAGTTCTTTATAGATCCTGGATATCAACCTTTTGTCTGTACTGTCATGTGCAAATATCTTCTCCCATTCCGTGGGTTACCTCTTTGTTTTCTTGACTGTTTCCTTTGCTGTGCAGAAGCTTTTGATTTTGATGAAGCCCCAAAAGTTCATTTTCACTTTTGTTTCCCTTGCCTTTGGAGACATATCTTGAAAGAAGTTGCTGTGGCTGATATCAAAGAGATTTCTGCCTATGTTCTTCTCTAGGATTCTGATGGATTCCTGCCTCACATTGAGGTCTTTTATCCATTTTGAGTTTATCTTTGTGTACGGTGTAAGAGAATGGTCGAGTTTCATTTTTCTACATATAGCTGCCTATTGTTCCCAGCACCATTTATTGAAGAGACTGACTTTTTTCCCCACTGTCTATTTTTTCCTGTTTTTTTTTCGAAGATTATTTGACCATATAGTTGAGGGTCCATATCTGGGCTCTCTACTCTGTTCCACTGGTCTGTGTCTGTTTTCATGCGAGTTCCATGCTGTCTTGGTGATCACAGCTTTGTAGTAAACTTGAAATCAGGTATTGTCATACCCCCATTTTTTTTTTTTGTTTTTCAAAATTTTCCTTAGTGATTCGGGATCTCTTCTGATTCCATACAAATTTTTGGATTATTTGCTCCAGCTCTTTGAAAAAATACTGGTAGAATTTTGATTGGAATAGCATTAAAAGTAGAGATTGCTCCAGGCATTATCGACATTGTAGCAATGTTTATTCTTCCGATCCAAGAGCATGGAATGGTCTATCATCTTTTAGGGTCTTCTTCAATTTCTTTCATGAGAATTCTGTAGTTCCTTGAGTACAGAACATTTATCTCTTTGTTTAGGATTATTCCCAGGTATCTTATGGTTCTTAGTGCTATAGTAAATGGAATGATTCTCTGATTTCCCTTTCTGTATTTTCATTATTAGTGCATAAAAAAAAGCACTGATTTCTGTGGATACAGGATACATTGACTTTGTATCCTGCCACGTTGCTGAATTGCTGTATGAGTTCTAGTAGTTTGGGGGTGGAGTCTTTTGGGTTTTCCATATAAAGAATCACGTCATCTGCAAAGAGAGAGAGTTTGACTTCTTCAGTGCCAATTTGGATACCTTTTATTTTTCTTTGTTGTCTGATTGCTGTTGCTAGGACTTCTAATACTATGTTGAACAAGACTGGTGAGAGTGGGCATCCTTGTCGTGATCCTGATCTCAACGGGAAGGCTGCAAGCTTTTTCCCATCGAGGATGATATTTGCTGTGGGTATTTCATAGATAGATATGATGAAGTTCAGGAATGTTCCCTCTATCCCTATACTTTGCAGCGTTTTAATCACGAATGGATGCTGGATTTTTTCAAATGATTTTTTCTGCATCAATTGAGAGGACCATGTGGTTCTTCCCTCTTCTCATATTAATTTTTTCAATGACATTGATTGATTTATGAATGTTGAACCATCCTTGTAGCCCAGGGATGAATCCCACCTGGTCATGGTAGATAATCTTTTTAATGTGCTGTTTGACCCTGTTTGCAAGGATCTTGTTGAGAATCTTAGCATCCATATTCATCAGTGATATTGGTCTGAAATTATCCATTTTGGTAGGGTCTTTGCCTGGTTTGGGGAACAGGGTAATTCTGGCTTCATAGAAAGAGTGTGGAAGTTTTCCTTCTGCTTCAATTTTTTGAAACAGCTTCAGGAGAATAGATGTTATTTCTTCTTTGAAAGTTTGGTAGAATTCCCCAAGCAATCCGTCAGGTCTTGGGCTCTTGTTTCTTGGGAGGTTTTTGATCACTGCTTATATCTCGTTACTAGATATCGGTCGATTCAGGTTGTCGATCTCTTCCTGGTTCAATTTTGGAAGTTTATAGTTTTCCAAGAATGCATCCATTTCATCAAGGTTGCTAAGCTTATTGGCATATAACTATTGATAATAACTTCTGATGATTGTTGTTTCTACTTCCTCATTGTTAGTTGTGATCTCTCTGTTTTCATTTATAATTTTGTGAATTTGGGCTTTCTCTCTTTTCTTTTGGATTAGTGTGGCCAGTGCTTTATTGATCTTATTTATTCTTTCAAAAAAAAAAACCAACTTCTAGTTTCATTGATACATTCTACTGTATCTTTGGTTTCTACCTCATTGATCTCAGCTCTAATCTTGATGATTTCTCTTCTTATGTGTGGAGTTAGTTTGATTTTTTTGTTGATTCTCCAGTTCTTTAAGGTGTAGAGACATCTGGTGTATTCTGGATTTTTCAGAATTTTGAGGGAGGCTTGGATGTCTATGTATTTCCCTCTTAGAACCGCCTTTGCTGTATCCCATAGGGTTTGGATCGAAGTGTCTTTATTCTCATTGGTTTCCATTTGTTTCAGTTCTTCTTTGATCTCCTGGTTGATCCAAGCATTCTTAAGCAAGATGGTCTTTAGCTTCCAGGTGTTTGAGTTTCTTCTGTACTTTTCCTTGTGATTAAGCTCCAGTTTCAAAGCATTATGATCTGAGAATATGCAGGGGAAAATCTCAGTCTTTTGATATCAGTTTAGTCCTGATTTATGACCCAGCATGTGGTCTATTCTTGAGAAGGTTTCCTGTGCTCTTGAGAAGAATGAGTATTCTTTTGTTTTAGGGTGGAATGTTCTGAATATATCTATGAGATCCATCTGTTCCAATGTGTCATTCAATGCTCTTGTTTCTTTATTGATTTTCTGCTTCAATGATCTGTCTATTTCTGAGAGAGGCATGTTAAGATCTCCTATGATTAGTGTATTCATATCAATATGACTCTTTATCTTGATTAACAGTTTTCTTCTGTAATCGGATGCTCCCATATTGGAGGCATAGATATTTACAATTGTTAGATCATCTTGGTGGATTGTCCCTTTAAGAATTCTGTAGTGTCCTTCTGTATCTCTGACTAGAGCCTTTAGTTTAAAATCTAATTTATCTGATATGAGAATCGCTACCCCGGCCTTCTTTTGAGGCCCATTGGCATGAAAGATGCTTCTCCGTCCCTTCACTTTCAGTCTGGGTGTATCTTTAGGTTCAAAAATGGGTCTCTTGTAGAGAACATATGGATGGGTTCTGTCGTTTTATCCAATCTGCAACCCTGTGCTGTTTTATGGGTGCATTTAGGCCATTCGCATTGAGATTGATTATTGATAGATACGTTTTTATTGACTTCGAGTTACCTTTGAAGTCTTTCTTTCTGTAGATTGTCTCTATATTTCTCTTCCATGCTATTCTTAGGATTTTTACTCTTTTATAGAACCCCCCTTATTATTTATTGCAGTGTCGGCTTGGAGGTAGCATAGTCTTTTAAGTCTTGTCGGTCTTGTAAACTCTTTATATCTCCATCAATTCTGAATGTCAGTCTTGATGGATAAAGTATTCTTGGCTGCATGTTCTTCTCATTTAGTGCCCTGAATATATCTTGCCAGCCCTCTCTGGCTTGCCAGGCTTCTGTGGACAGGTCTGATGTTATATTGATGGGCTTTCCTATGTAAGTAAGGAGCCTCTTTGCCGTAGCAGCTTTCAGGAGATTATACCTACAATTATAATTCCTCAATTTGACTATCAGGTGTCGTGTTTTTTTTTGTTGTTTTTTGTTTTTTTTTTTTTTTTTGGAATGTATAATCTTGGGTGGAGACCATTTAGCCTCTAGTACATGAATTCTGGTTCCATTCGCGAGATTGGGGAAATTTTCTTGAAGGACTTGTTCCACTATATCTTCTAGATCTTTCTTTCTTCTCCCCTTCAGGGATTCCAGTAATTCTGAGGTTGGAACGTTTCATGGCATCATTTATTTCCCTGATTCTGTTTTCGTGATTTCTAAGCTGTTTGTTCCAGGCTTCCTCCTGATCCTTTCTTTCTATCTGTTTGTCCTCCAGATCACTAATTCTATCTTCTGTCGCAGTTACCCTGGCTTTGAGAGAGTTTAGATTAGATTGGAACTCATTGAGAGCATTGTGGACCTCCTCCCTGGTAGCTTTAAGCTCCGCCCTAACATTGTGAACATCATGTCTCATCGCTTTCAGCTTGGCCCTAATCAATTATGTTTGGTCATCCATGCCTTTCTCCAAACTAGCTATTGCCTGGATAATTGTTAACCTGAATTCTCTTTCCAACATATTGTCTATGTTGATAGCCATTAGCTCTAGTGCAGAAGGTCCATCCCCTGTATTTTTCTTCTGTTGGGCATTCCTCCTCCTAGTCATTTTGGTGAGAGATGACTGAACAGATGTAGCTGGATGTATCAACCATGGTGCAGTCAAGGTGCACCCTGGAACACGTCTGAACAATCAGGATTCCCCACCCAAATGAGAGACAAAAGAAAAGAAAAAGGAAAAGAAAAACAAAAAAAAGAGATAGAGAGAGACAGGAAAGAGAGGGAAGATGAAAGAGAAAGTTCAGCCCAAATGGGCCCCAAGGTAAGATTTATGAAGTAGACAAACAAAAAGTCTGATAAAAGTATATGACAAGAGAAAAGAATATATATATATATATATATATATATATATATATATATATATATATACAAAAAAAGGAAGAACCTAGTCAAAAAGAACCCCACGTGTAAGATTTATATACTATCAGGACAAACACAAAAACACAGAAACACTGGTGGAAGATAAAGATTGGAGAGTGGTTATAAATTCTCAGTGAGTGCGAGGAAGGTTGTTTTAATTCTTCCTGGATGTATCTTGATATCTTTGTTAAAGGACTCAACTTTCCTAAGATAAAGGGGTATTAAAAATTAATTACCTATAGGGGTAGTATTGATTGGGGAAAGGGGACTACTTTGAAGTTTAACTCTATATGAAAAATAGAAGATAAAAATAAAGGAAAAAACTAAACTAAACTAAAATATAAAAAAAGTAGGAATAAAAAAATAGAAATGCAAAATGAAAACATAGGTGTATGTATCAAAAAGTTCAGGTTAGAAAGTTATTATGTAATTTGATGTACTGAACAGCTCGCTGTGATGGTAAATAGGTTAATAAAATTACATATATATATATATATATATATATATATATATATATATATATATATATATATATCAGAATAGTGGGAATGAATGAAAAAGAAAACTTTTCCTATGAAGTAGTGGTTGTACTCTTGTAGTCCTTTTTTATTTTTTTTTTCTCTTTTTTTTTTTTTTTTCTTTCTTGGTTTGTTTTCTGGGGGAGGGGCCTGCCACGTGGGTTGACAGTCAGTGATGTTCCCTGAGTTAAGTTCTCCCGCCCCCCTCAAGGTGGTGGGCTCTGAGGAAACAGTTTATTTTTTTTTTCAGACTTTTGTTCTCTGGAGGTTTTTATGTTTATTCACTTTTTTTCTCACTTTGACTGCTTTTGATGGTTTTTGTAGTTTTAGAGGAAAATAAACCACACCCTGATCTCCCTCTCAGAGAGAAGCCTCAGTCTGGCTGCAGAGTCTAAATAAGTTCCCCCATGGGCCACTGGCAGAGCAGGTTTCAAGTCGCTGTCCCTAGGGTACCCAAAGCCAAGGAAGTGGTGGCTGTCTGGGCAGCTCCAGACCGCCAGAGAGGTTCCAAGCAGCAATCACACACTGAGATATTCCTGCTGGCCCGGGCTGGGAGTGCCTGGTCTTTCTGGGTCTAAGAGCACCGGGCTTGCATGCACCAATTTCAGGGGAGGCTGAGGTTCACGCGCAGGTCTCAGGCTCTGAGAACAAGGTGCAGATCCAAGAGCACCAGTTTGGGCCTTCAAGCACCTCTCTCAGGGGAGAGTTTGGTGCAGGCTCTGAAACAATGGCGCATATGAAAGGGCACTGGCTGGGCCTTTATACCTCTCTCAGGGGAGTATGTCAGGCTCTATAGCAGGGCTCACACATTCTGCCATCCAGCGTGGCTCCCATCCCCTCAAGGGAGCCAGAACCCATGCATTCTCAGGTGCGCTGGTGGCTTAGGGACCAACACCTGGTTTCTTGGCTGCACTCTCTCTGGCTCAAGCACCAGGGGGAGGCTGTCCTGGGACCAGGGACTTAAGCCCCTGTCGCTAGCCATCCCGATTCCCACAATTCCCCCCCCCCCGGAGATTCTTAGCTCTTTTGGAGTGCTTTCCACCAGTCTCCAAGTTAATGCTGGTCCCCAGATGCAGGGCAATCTCGCTCCTATTGGGGTATTACTTTCCAACTGGTCGCCTCTGGTGGCTCCCTCCCCCTTTTGTTTATCTTCTGATATCAGTCCCCCATTCCCACTCCGCGTTACCTGCCCACTGGTGTCTTCTGCCCCTGTAGAGATCCAGACGTGTATAATACTGATCTCAGGCTAATTTCATGGGTGATTGGAGTTCTTTGGTAGGTAATCAGCTCACTTTGGGGTACAGGTTGAAAAGCCATCTCCTCCTACTTCCCCACCATCTTGTCGACCTCTCTCTGCTTCAATTTTTTGAAACAGTTTCAGGAGAATAGGTGTTATTTCTTCTTTGAATGTTTCATAGAATTCCCAAATGAATCCATCAGGGCCTGGGTTCTTGTTTTTTGGGAGGTTTTTGATCACCGCTTCAACCTCATTAGTAGATATTGGTCTTCAGATTGTCAGTTTCTTCCTGGTTCAATTTTGGGAGTTTATAGTTTTCCAGGAATGCATCCATTTCATCTAGGTTGCTTAGCTTATTGGCATATAACTATTGATAACTTCTGATAGTTGTTTCTATTTCCTTGGTGTTCATTGTGATCTCTCCCTTTTCATTCATAATTTTATGAATTTGAGCTTTCTCTCTTTTGTTTTGGATTAGTGTGGCCAGTGGTTTATCGATCTTATTGATTCTTTCAAAAAACCAGCTTCTAGTTTCACTGATATGTTCTACTGTATCTCTGGTTTCTACCTCATTGATCTCAGCTCTAATCTTGATTATTTCCCTTCTTGTGTGTGGAGTTGGTTTGTTTTGTTGTTGATTCTCCAGTTCTTTAAGGTGTAAAGACAGCTGCTGTGTTCTGGATTTTCAGTTTTGTTTTTTTTTTTTTGTTTTGTTGTTTGTTTGAGGGATGCTTGGATGGCTATGTATTACCCCCTTAGGACCGCCTTTGCTGTATTCCACAGGTTTTGGATCGAAGTGTCTTCATTCTCATTGGTTTCCATTTGTTTTAGTTCTTCTTTGATCTCCTGGTTGATCCAAGCATTCTTAAGCAAGGTGGTCTTTAGCTTCCAGGTGTTTGAGTTCCTTCTGAACTTTTCCTTGTGATTGAGCTCCAGTTTCAAAGCATTATGATCTGAGGATGTGCAGGGAATAATCTCAGTCTTTTGGTATCGGTTGAGTCCCGTTTTGTGACTCAGTATGTGGTCTATTCTTGAGAAAGGCTCCATGTGGACTTGAGAAGAATGAGTATTTTGTTGTTTTAGGGTGGAATGTTCTGTATATATCTATAAGGTCCATCTGGTCCAATGTGTCATTCAATGCTCTTGTTTCTTTATTGATTTTCTGCTTCAATGATCTGTCTATTTTCTGAGAGAGGCATGTTAAGATCTCCTATGATTAGTGTATTCATATCAATATGACTCTTTATCTTGATTAACAGTTTTCTTATGTAATTGGCTGCTCCCATATTGGGAGCATAGATATTTACAATTGTTTGATCATCTTGATGGATAGTCCCTTTAAGGATTATGTAGTGTCCTTCTGTATCTCTGACTACAGCCTTTAGTTTAAAATCTAACTTATCTGATATGAGAATCGCTACCCCGGCCTTCTTTTTTTGAGGCCCATTGGCATGAAAGATGCTTCTCCGTCCCTTCACTTTCAGTCTGGGTGTATCTTTAGGTTCAAAATGGGTCTCTTGTAGACAACATATGGATGGGTCCTGTCATTTAATCCAGTCTGCAACCCTGTGCCATTTTATGTGCACATTTAGGCCATTCACATTTAGGATGATTATTGATAGATACGTTTTTTTATTGACATCGTGTTACATTCGAAGTCTTTCTTTCTGTAGATGGTCTCTATATTTCTGTTCATACTACTCTGGGGTTTTTTTTTTCTCTTTTATAGAACCCCCTTAATATTTCCTGCAGTGTCGGCTTGGTGGTTGCATAGTCTTTTAAGTCTTGCGGATCTTGGAAACTCTTTATCTCTCCATCCATTTTGAATGTCAGTCTTGCTGGGTAAAGTATTCTTGGCTGCATGTTCTTCTCATTCAATGCCCTGAATATATCTTGCCAGCCCTCTCTGGCTTGCCAGGTGTCTGTTTAGAGGTCTGACATTATTCTGATGGGCTTTCCTCTGTACGTAAGGATCTTCTTTGTCCTAGCTACTTTCAAGAGGTTCTGCCTACAATTATATTTCTTCATTCTTACTACTAGGTGTCTCTAGGACTTTTGAGAATCTGTAATCTTGGGGGGAAACCGTTCGGCCTCTAGTACAGGAATGCTGGTTCCATTCACGAGATTTGGAAAATTTTCATGAAAACTTGTCCACTATATCTTCTAAAGTTCTTTCTTTCTCCTCTCCTTCAGGGATTCTAATAATTCTGACGTTGGAACATTTCATGGCATCATTTATTTCCGTGATTCTGTTTTCATGGCTCTAAGCTGTTTGTTTAAGGCTTCCTCCTGATACTTTTTCTCTATCTGTTCATTCTCCAGATCACTAATTCTATCCTCTGTCTCAGTTACTCTAGCTTTGAGAGAATTTAGATTAGAGTGGAACTCATTGAGAGCATTGTGAAGCTCATCCCTGGTAGTTTTCAGCTCTTCCCTAATATTGAAAACGTGATCCCTGGTCGTTTTAAGTTCGACTCTAATCAATTCCTTTTTGTCACTCATGGCTTTCTCCAACCTAGCTATTGCTTGGATAATTGTTAGCCTGAATTCTCTTTCTGACACATTGTCTATGTTTATAGCCATTAGCTCTGTTGCAGAAGGTCCATTTTTTGTATTTTTCTTCTGTTGGGCATTCCTCCTCCTAGTCATTTTGGTGAGAGATGGCTGAATGGGTGTAGCTGGATGTATCGACAGTGGTGCAGTCAAGGTGCACCCTGGAATGCTTCTGATCAATCAGAGTTACCCACCCAAATGAGAGGAAAAAGAAAAGGAAAAGAAAAAAAGAGAGAGGGAGAGAGACAAGAATGAAAGGTGAGATAAAAGAGAAGGTTCAGCCCAAATGGGTTCCAAGGTAAGATTTCTGAAGTTTACAAACAAAAACAGACAAACAAAAAGACTGATAAAAGTATATGAGAAGAGAAAAATATATATATATATATTTGCATATATATATGCAAATAAAGGAATAACCTCATCAGAATGAACCCCGAGTGTAAGATTTATATACTACCAGGAGAAACACAAAAACACAGAAGTAGGGGCGCCTGGGTGGCTCAGTGAGTTAAGCCGCTGCCTTCGGCTCAGGTCATGATCTCAGGGTCCTGGGATCGAGTCCCGCATAGGGCTCTCTGCTCAGCAGGGAGCCTGCTTCCTCCTCTCTCTCTCTCTCTGCCTGCCTCTCTGCCTACTTGTGATATCTCTCTGTCAAATATATAAATAAAAAAAAACACGAAATACTGGTGGAAGAAAAAGATTGTAGAGTGCTGTAAATTTTCAGTGTGGGTGAGGAAGGTTTTATTTATTATTTTTTTTTTTTTTGGTGTTGTTTTTTTCCGGATGTATCTTGATAGATTTGTTAAAGACTCCACTTTCCTAAGATAAAGGGGGATTAGGAATTGTTTTACCTATAGGGGTGGCATTGATTGGGGAAAGGGGATTGCCTTGAAGTTTAATTCTATATGAATATTAGAAAATTAAAATAAAAAAAGGAATAAACTAGACTAAACTAAACTAAAATTAAAAAAAAATAAATTTAAAAAACAGAAATGCAAAAGGAAAACACAGGTGTATGTATCAAAAAGTTCAGGTTAGAAGGTTATTATGGAATTTGATGTACTGGACATCTCACTGTGATGGTAAATAGGTTAAAAAATTTTCTATATAATAATAAAAAATTATCTTTAAAAAAATGAGCCAGGATAGTGGGAACAAATTAATAATAAAAATTGTCCTATGAAGTAGTGGTGGTTGTTCTCTTGTTGTCTTTTTTTTTTCCTTTCCCAGTTGGTTTCCTGGGGGAGGGGCCTGCCACGTGGGTTTTCAGTCAATGATGTTCTGAGTTAAGTCCTCCCACTCCCCTCAAGGGGGTGGGCTCTTAGGAAACTGTTTTTTCAGGCTTTTGTTCTCTGGAGGTTTTTATATTTGTTCACTTTTGTTTTTCTCTCTTTTCTTGAGGGATTTTGATGGTTTTTGTAGGTTTAGAGGAAAGCAAACTGTACCCTGACCTCCGTCTCAGAGAGAAGCCTCAATCTGGCTGCAGAGCCCAAATAAATCCCCCCTTCAACACTGGCAGAGCAGGTTCCCAGTCGCGGTCCCTGGGGACTCAAGATTTTTTGCTTGTACCCAAAACCACAGCAGTGGCGGCTGTCTGGGCAGCTCCAGACTGCAGAGAAGTTCCAAGCAGCAATCGCACACTGAGATTTTCCCACTGGCACAAGCTGGGAGTGCCTGGTCTTTCCAGGTCCAAGAGCACCAGGCTGGTGCCTGTGCCATCTCTGTCTGGGGAGGGCACAGGGGCATGACTCGGACTCTGATGGCATGGCAGGGCACTTGCATGGGGACTGCAAAAAAGGCTGTGCTTCTGTTGGCTGGCGAGGCTCCCAGCCCCTCATGGGAGCTGGGCACCACACACTCTCAGGCGAGCTTGCTGGTGGTTCAGGGACCAAGACCTGGTTTCTCTGCCGCACTCTTTCTGGCTCTGCACCAGGGGTGGCTGTCCTGGGTCTGGGGACTTAAGGCCCTGACCCTAACACCCTGATTCCTGCAATTTCTCCCCAGTGATCCTTTGCTCTTCTTGAGTGCTTTCTACCATACTTCTGAGATAATGCTGGTCCCCAGACGCAGGGCACTCTCTTATTGGGATATTACTTTCCAGTGGGTCACCTCTGGTAGCACCCTCCCCCTTTTGTTTATCTTCCAATATCAGTCCGACTTTCCCACTCCGCTTTACCTGCCCACTGGCGTCTTCTGCTCCGGTAGAGATCCAGACGTGTATAATTCGGGTCTCAGGCTGATTTTGTCGGTGAGTGGAGTTCAACAGAAGTAATCAGCTCACTTTAGGGTCCAGGTTGAAAGGGAGCCGCCCTCCTACTTCTCCGCCATCTTGTCTCCAGTATAAAATTTTTAACAATGTTTTTTTTTTTTAAATTAATTTCTTTATTTTCAGAAAAACAGTATTCATTATTTTTTTCACCAACCCAGTGCTCCATGCAATCTGTGCCCTCTATAATACCCACCACCTGGTACCCCAAGCTCCCACCCCCCCCCCCACACTTCAAACCGCTCAGTTGTTTTTTTCAGAGTCCATAGTCTCTCATGATTCACCTCCCCTTCCAATTCCCCCCAACTCCCTTCTCCTCTCTAAGACCCCTTGTCCTCCATGATATTTGTTATGCTGCACAAATAAGTGAAACCATATGATAATTGACTCTCTCTGCCTTTCTTCATTCAGCATAATCTCTTCCAGTCCCGTCCATGCTGCTACAAAAGTTGGGTATTCATCCTTTCTAATGGAGGCATAATACTCCATAGTGTATATGGACCACATCTTCCTTATCCATTCGTCCGTTGAAGGACAAATTCGTTCTTTCATAGTTTGGCGACCGTGGCCTTTGCTGCTATAAACATTAGGGTACAGATGGCCCTTCTTTTCACGACATCTGTATCTTTGGGGTAAAAATACCCAGGAGTGCAATTGCAGGGTCATAGGGAAGTTCTATTTTTAATTTCTTGAGGAATCTCCACACTGTTCTCCAAAGAGGCTGCACCAACTTGCATTCCCACCAACAGTGTAAAATGGTTCCCCTTTCTCCACATCCTCTCCAAGACATGTTGTTTCTTGTTTTGTTAATTTTGGCCATTCTAACTGGTGTAAGGTGATATCTCAATGTGGTTTTAATTTGAATCACCCTGAGGGCTAGTGATGATGTACATTTTTTCATGTGTCTGATTGCCATTTGTATGTCTTCATTGGAGAATTGTCTGTTCATATCTTCTGCCCATTTTTTGATATGCTTGCCTATTTCCTATGTGTTGAGTTTGAGGAGTTCATTATAGATCCTGGATGTCAACCTTTTGTCTGTACTGTCATTTGCAAATATCTTATCACATTCCGTGGGTTGCATCTTTGTTTTTTTGACTCTTTCCTTTGCTGTGCAGAAGCTTTTGATTTTGATGAAGTCCCAAAAGTTTATTTTGGCTTTTGTTTCCTTTGCCTTTGGAGACATATCTTGAAAGAAGTTGCTGTGGCTGATATAGAAGAGATTACTGCCTATGTTCTCCTCTAGGGTTCTGATGGATTCCTGTCTTACGTTGAGGTCTTTTATCCATTTTAACAATGTTTATTCTTCTGATCCATGAGCATGGAATGGTCTTCTGTCTTTTTTTTTTTTTCTTTCAATTTTTTTCATGAGTGTTCTGTAGTTCCTCGAGAAAAATCCTTTACTTCTTTGGGATGGTTTATTCCCAGGTATCTTATGGTTTCAGTGCTGTAGTAAATGGAATTGATTCTCTAATGTCCCTTTCTGTATTTTCATTGATAAGGTAGAAGAAGGCCACTGATTTCTGTACAATGATTTTTTTTAAACTTTATTTATTTGACAGACAGAGATCACAAGTAGGCAGAGAGGCAGGTAGAAAGAGAGAGAGGAGGAAGCAGGCTCTCCGCGGAGCGGACAGCCCGATGCAGGACTCGATCCCAGGACCCTGGGATCATGACCTGAGCCGAAGGAAGAGGCTTTAACCCACTGAGCCACCCAGGCACCCCTGTAAAATGATTTTGTATCCGGCCACATTATTTAGTTGCTGTATGAGTTCTGGTAGTTTGGAGGTGGGGTGTTTTTTTGGTTTTCCATATAAAGTATGTCATCTGTGAGGAGGAGAGAGTGTTTGACTTCTTCATTACCAATTTGGATACCTTTTATTTCTCTTTGTTGTCTGATTGCTGTTGCTAGGATTTCAAATAGTTTGTAGAACAAGAGTGGTGAGAGTGGGCATCCTTGTCATGTTCCTGATCTCAAAGGGAAGCCTGTCAGCTTTTACCCATCGAGGATGATATTCACTGTGGGTTTTTCATAGAAACATTTTATGAAGTTGACTAATGTTCCCTCTATCCCTATACTTTGAAGCATTTTATTCAGGACCGGATGCTGGATTTTGTCTAATGCTTTTTCTTCATCAATGGAGAGGACCATGTGGTTCTCCTCTCTACACTTCATAATTTGTTCTATGACATTGATTGATTTGTGAATGCTGAACCATCCTTGCAACCCAGGGATAGATCCCACCTGGTCATGGTGGATCATCTTTTGAATGTACTGTTGGATCCTGTGAGCTAGGATCTTGTTGAGAATCTTAGTATCCATATTCATCAGTGATATTGGTCTGAAATTCTCCCTTTTGGTGAGGTCTTTGCCTGGTTTGTGGAGCAGGGTAATGCTGCCTTCATAAAAAGGGTCTGGAAGTTTTCTTTCTGCTTAATTTTTGGAACGAGCTTCAGGAGAAGACATGTTATTTCTTCTATGAAAGTCTGGTAGATTTCTCCTGTGAATCCATCAAGTCCTGGGCTCTTGTTTATTGGGAGGTTTTTGATCACTGCTTCAATCTGGTTACTGGGTAAAAGTCTATTCATGTTGTGAATTCCTTCCCGGTTCAATTTTGGGATTATACTTTTCTAAAAATGCATCCATTTCACAAAGGTTGCTTAGCATATTGGCATACAACTGTTTATTTTTTTTTAATTATTTTCAGTGTAACCGTATTATATGTTTTAGCACAACACCCAGTGTTCCATGCACTCCATACCTCATTGTTTTGTTGACTGTTTCCTTTGCTGTGTAGAAGCTTTTGATCTTTATGAAGTCCCAAACGTTCATCTTCACTTTTTTTTTCCTTTGCCTTTGGAGACATATTTTGAAAGAAGTTGCTATGGCCAATGTTGAAGAGGTTTCTGCCTATGTTCTCCTCCAAGATTCTGATGGATTCCTGCCTCAGGTTGAGGTCTTTTATCCATTCCGAGTTTCTCTTTGTGTATGGTGTCAGAGAATGGTCGAGTTTCA
This sequence comes from Mustela putorius furo, assembly GCF_011764305.1. Lineage (NCBI taxonomy): Eukaryota > Metazoa > Chordata > Mammalia > Carnivora > Mustelidae > Mustela > Mustela putorius. The sequence continues at coordinate 50,473 of NW_025421893.1, read as the reverse complement.
TTCATCTACACAAAGCTGTCCCAATTTTCTCAGCGGCATTTATTGAAAAGACTTTTTTTTTCCTTTGTATATTTTTTCCTGCTTTCTTGAAAATTATTTGACTATAGATTGATGGTCCATATCTGAGCTCTCTACTCTGTTACACTGGTCTAATGGCCTGTTTTTATGCCAGTCCCCTGCTGTCTTGGTGATCACAGCTTTGTAGTAACCCTTGAAACCAGGCAACAGGGTGCACCCAGTTTTGTTCTTTTCTTTTTGGCATTTTCTTAGCAATACGGGATCTCCTCTGATTCCACACCAATTTTAGGCTTGTGTTTGCTCCAGCTCTTTGAAAAATACCGGAGGAATTTTGATCAGAATGGCATTAAAAGGATAGATTTCTCTAGGCTGTATAGACTTTTTAAGACTGTTTATTCTTCTTCTGATCCATGAGCATGGAATGGTCTTCCATCTTTATGGTTTTCTTCCATTTATTTCATGAGTGTTCTGTAGTTCCCTGAATATAGATTGCTTATCCCTTTGGTTTGGTTTATTCCCAGGTATCTTATGGTTTTGGAGCTGTAGTAAATGGAATTGATTCTCCCTTTCTGTATTTTTATTGTTAAAGGATAAGAAAACCACTGATTTTTGTACAAAGATTTTGTATCCTCCCGCATTATTGAAGTGCTGTATGAGTTCTAGTAGTTTTGGGGTGGAGTCTTTTGGGTTTTCCATATAAAGTATGTCATCTATGAAGAGAGAGTTTGACTTCTTCATTGCCAATTTGGATACATTTTATTTCTCCTTGTTGTCTGATTGCTGTTGCTAGGACTTCAAATACTATGTTGAATAAGAGTGGAGAGAGTGGGCATCCCTGTCATGATTCTGATCTCTAAGGGAAGGCTGTCAGCTTTTACCCATTGAGGATGGTATTCACTGTGGTGTTTTCATAGATACCCTTAAGGAAGCTGATGAAGGTTCCCTCTATCCCTACTTTGAAGTGTTTTATTCAGGAACAAAAGCCGGATTTTCTCAAATGTGTTCTTTTCACCAATTGAGATGACCATGTGGTTTTTCTGTCTTCGCTTATTAATTTGTTTATGACATTGATTGATTTGGGAATGTTGAACCATCCTTGCAACCCAGGGATAGATCCCACCTGGTCATGGTGGATCATCTTTTGAATATACTGTTGGATCCTATGAGCTTGCATATTGTTGAGAATCTTAGTATCCATATTCATCAGTGATATTTGTCTGAAATTCTCCTTTTTGGTGAGGTCTTTTCCTGGTTTGGGGATCAGGGTAATGCTGGCTACATAAGAAGAGTCTGGAAGTTTTCTTCTGCTTCCATTTTTGGAAAGATCTTCAGGTGAATAGGTGTTATTTCTACTCTGAAAGTTTGGTAGAGATGCCCAGGGAAGCTGTCTGTTCCTGAGCTCTTGTTTTTTGGGAGGTTTTTGATCACTACTTCAATCTCGTTACTGGATAATGGTCTATTCAGGTTCTACATTGCTTACTGGTTCAATTTTGGAATTTTATACTTTCCTAGGAATGCAGCCATTTCACCTAGGTTGCTTAGCATATTAGCATACAACTGTTTTTTTTTTTTCTTTTTAATTTCTTTTAAGTGTAAAATTATTCTTTGTTTTTCCACCACGGTTAGTGATCTATGTAATCCCTGCCCTCTCTCTTATACATACCAATAGCTTCTGCCAACCTCTCACTCCCCGCTCTTTCAAAGCTCTCATATTCTTTTTCAGAGTCCATAGTCTGATAGTATCATAGTATTATAGAGGGCATGGATTGCATGAAGCACTGGGCGTGGTGAAAAAATAATGGAATACTTTTTTTCTGAGAAAATAAATTAATTTAATTAAAAAAAAGATATGTCCCCAAAGGCAAAGGAAACAAAGCGAAAATGAACTTTGGAAATTCATCAAAATCAAAAGCTTCTGCACAGCAAAGGAAACATTCATGAAAACAATGGTAAACGATGGAATGGGAGAAGATAATTTCAAACCATTTTTTAACTGGATTATTTGTATTTCGGGGTGTTAAATTGTAGCCATTCCACATATTTTGGACACTATCCCCATACTGCGTAGGGTTTTTTTTTTTTTTTAATAAATATTTTCTCCCTTTCAGTATGTTGTCTTTTTTTTTTTAATTAAATATATTTATTTTCAGCATAGCAGTATTCATTATTTTTTTTACCACACCAGTGCTCCATGCAGTCCGTGCCCTCTACAGTACCTACCACCTGGTACCCCAACCTCCCACACCCTTATTACTTCTTCCTTGCTCTTCTGCTGTGTGGAAACTTTATTGTGTTACAGTCCCAGTTGTTTATTTTTGCCTTTATTTCCTTGCCTCAGGAGACAGTCTAGAAAATGTTTGCTTTGGTCCATGTCAGGAAGTTACGGTCTGTGCCCTCTTTGATTTTTATGGTTTCCAGTCTCCCACTGAGGCCTTGAAACTGTTTTGAACTTCTATGTCTGTTTGGCATAAGGAAGCAGAGTAATTGCATTCTTCTGTGCATAGCTGTCCAGTTTTCCCAACACTATAGAGACTGTTCTTTTCCTTTCTATATTCTTGCCTGCTCTGTGGAAGACTAATAGGCCACAGAGTTGCGGGTTTATATCTGAGCTTCTATCCTGTTCCCTAGGTCACTGTGTGTATTTTTGTGCCAGTGCCATAGTTTGGATGACCACAGCTATGTAGTATGACTTGAAATCTGGAATTGTGATTCCTCCAGCATTGTTTTTCTTCTCAACATTGCATTGTCTGTTCAGTATCTTTGGTGGTTCCATACAAATTTTTAGGAGTGTTTGCTTGACTTCTTTTTGTTTAACTTAATTCAATGAGCCAACTTATAGGACACCATTAGTGTTATAGGACACTATAACACTTATAGGACAACTTATAGGACACCAACTTATAGGACACCTGTAGTGTTCAATAATAGATCAAATGTGTATACTTCCCAGTGATCATTGCATCATGGGTCCTCTTTAAGGCCTACCACCCAGTTGCCCCATCCCCCACGCGCCACTGCCCTCCAGGAATCCTGAGTTCGTTTCTGTAATGAAGTGTCTCTCATGGTTTTTCTCCCCTCTCTGACGACTTCACATTCAGTTCCCCCCTTCCCCTCTGATCCTCTGTGTTGTTTCTTCTATTTTACATAGGTGAACCCATGTGACGCTTGCTTTTCTCTGATAGCCTTATTTCACTCAGCGTAATACCCACCAGTTCCTTCCAGGTGGATGCGATGGTTAGTCTTCATCCTCTATGATGGATGAATAGTATTCTGTTGTAGATATGAACCACATCTTCTTTATCCATTCATCTGTCCATGGACATCAGCGCTCTGTCCATAGTTTGGCTAGAGTGGATAATGCTATAATGAACACTGGGGGGGGGGGGGATGCCACTATTTTTCACTCAATCTGTATTTTCTTTCGATTTTATTTATTGACTTGACGGAGATAGAGAGAGATCACAAGCAGGCAGAGAGGCAGGCAGAGGGAGGGGGGAAGCAGGCTCCCCCTTCTGAGCAGACAGCCTGATGTGGATCTTGATCCCAGGACCCTGAGATCCTGGAGGCTTGACCCACTGAGCCACCCAGATGCCCCAAAATCTGTATCTTTGGGTTAAATACCAAGCAGTGCAATTGCTGTGTTGTCTATTTTTAAGTTTGGGAAGAAACTCGATAACATGTGGCAGAGTGGTTGTACGAGGGTGCATTGCCACCAGCAGTGTAAGAGTGTTCCCCTCTAACCATGTCCTCGCTAGCATTTGTTTTCCATGCCTTGATCATTTTAGACATGCCAGCTGATGTGAGGTGGTATCTCACTGTGGTTTTGATTTGTATTTTCCTGATGGCTATTGCTGTAGAACACTTTTTTTGTGTGTCTCTTGGTCACTTGTATGGCCTCTTAGTAAAAAGGTATGTTTGTGTTTTTTTGCCTATGTCTTCAGCTAGATTAGGGGTAGTCCCAGGATCATGGAAGGTTTGATCTGCTTAGGTATGGAGACCTTCAGAGACATCTGAATTGAAGGCCAGAGTTAAGGAGAGTATCAGGCCCAGGCTCTGTGTTCAGTCTGGTATGAAAATATAAATAAGCAGGGAGTGGTTCAATATGTCATTCAGATTTCTCCTGCTCTAAGTCCTTTCTGCAGTTCCAAAGGGCATGATTTCTGACTTTGTTGTAGGATGAGACTGTGCTTCGCTCAGGTGTCCCCATTCCCTGGGGATTTGGAGTCAGGCCTCTGGGTATGGTCCTTTAGGAACCAAACCTAGGGTTAGGATTGGGGCCTAGGATCATGGCAGGTTTAACCTTCCAGCTGTGTGACAAGACTCCCAGAGGGCTGAGTTGAGGGTGTGGTTTGTGTCCAACAGGCCATGGAATGTGGGGGTGGCCTCAGGTGGCCATGAAGATTTCTCCTGCTCTGAATCATTTTCGGGGTTCCAAATGCCATGGTTTCCTTCTGGGAGGCAGGCGGATTCCTCTGAAATTTTTCAGTTTTCCCCAGTCCCTGGGACTGTGGCGCCAGCCAGGTCTCTGAGGAAATACCCCTGGTAGACCACCCGAGGGTCAGGGTTGGGTTCAGGATTTAGGGTCATGGGTTAGGGTTAGGGTTGAGGGGTTTTCTAGGGTTAATATGTTTGACTTTAACACAAGATGCCCATGCTTAAATAAGACATTTCTGAGAGTATTTTACATTGAGTAAATTTAGCATGTAACCCAAATAGTTATGGAGAAGAACGGAATGTTCCAAAGCAACACTTAAGACAATATTTCCTGACATTTATGTTTATCATCAAAATAATTAAAATTGAATTGCTCTGTGACTCTTCTCACAGATGAATTTGCTGGCGCTGTCTTTCCGGTCTTGGCCAAAAGCATCTTCTCATTGGGCTTCCTTAATGGGCGTCTCTGAATGGAATGGTTCTCTTAGCTCTTAGCCTGCATTCCTTCCTATTGTTGGTTTATTGATTATATCCTACACTCATTGGAAGCTCCCAGGTGGGACTAGAGCTATACATTTGCACTAAGTAGATACTGCATACATACTTACTAATTCAACAAGTATGGTTTTCTTTTTAATCAAAAATATCCATGTTTTATCAATGATTTTTTTAACCATTTCAGAATATATTTGGAGAAAGCTATTGCTCCATGACTATACATCGGTCAAGGCTGTGGCTTCATTATGTTCTGTGTCATGCTTCCATGAGCTGACCAGAATGCTCATGACGCATGTATGAAGCTCAACTTCAAACCTTAGGGGTGATTTCAGTGAAACCACTGGGAGGTGTTTGGAGGGCTTACACTGCTGAACACCACATATCATGAAGGGCCAGATGGGACATGAGCAAACTTTCTTTCCCCAGCTTTTACATTTTCCTCCACCTTCTGTCAGCATGTTGCTTTCCCACCAACTGTATCTTTGCAGACAAACTCTGAGATGGCCTATGGCTTGGGACTCCAATGACATCACAGAGTCTCATTAGAACCTGTGTCAGAGGTTTCTGTGGCACTGACATGACCCTTGTTCCCAGAATAGGTCCCATGAAGAGTCCCAAGAGAATCATGGTGTGGGTGTCATGGGGTGATGAGTCCAGCAAAGATATATAGGTGATTGCATCTCTAGCTGAAACCGCTCTGGGGGGAACCTGCTGGAGGCCATCTCCAGGCTCAGTCTGGCTCTTTCACTGATTTCCCTTATGACCTAGGAGAGTCATTTTATCGGAGTTTGAGGATCATCATTTCTTTTTTTTTTTTTTTTTAGATTTTTTTTTACTAATTAGTTAGAGATTGAAACAGAGTGATCACAGGCAGATAGAATGGCAGGCAGAGGCAGAGGCAGAGGGAGAATCAGGCTCCTTGTCGAGCAAGTAGCCCAATGTGGGACTCGATCCCTGATGCTGGGAAGGCAGCGACTTAAACAACTGAACCACCTAGGCATCCCTAGACTCATCATTTCTAAAATGAGGAAATGAATTTAGATGAATTGATTCATGCAAGACAATTGGATGAACTCCTAGGAAGTTCTGGGCAGTCCTCAAGGTGGATTCTCTCTCAGGAGTTCTGACTCCCATCGTCCCCACTCCTATTAATTTCCCCCTTTTGACACAATGGCTACTCCTTGTAAATTTCCCAGGGTGACACTGGACTAGCAAGTGTCTTCAGGGTGTGTCCCCCCATACCATCCGAAGTGGTTGAGAGGCCATGAGCCATTGTGATCCAAAACCCAGGTTTTGGCTGTGCTGCCTTACTTGCACAAAAACAGCAGTGCCTGCGTCAGGCCTTCACTGTGCCATCTGGGTTGGCTTAGTGAGGACCTAGCCCTGGACACTAGCCCCATGACACTGTGAGGGCACTCAGAATCCACAGTTCAGTCATGCAAAGCAACAAGTGATTCTACATCAGGATATAATGATGCAAGGTTTAGTTTTAGAGCAACTATGATAAAATTAGATTTAAATGACAGAACAGAAAGTAGTTCAACTGTACTCTGTATTATGGCCGTGATGGGAAAAGTGAACGATGGAGTCAAAAAGGGGCATGGGAGTTCCAAGAAGCAGGCTGGGGTCGTCCAGGGATAGGGGGTGTCTCGCGGAGGAAGGGACCCAGGAGGCTTGTCATGGGTTCCAACAGTGCAGCATCAGGGTGTGCGCCGGGCCTGACCCACGATCCCCAGGGGCACTGGGGGCAGTCTAGCTCCAGAAGAACTACAGAAATGCAAACTGGCCTGTGCAGAGCCTTTCTGGTCTGTCTTCTTGGTTCCTGGGTGTGGCTCTTTCTCTGCTTCTGGAGGCTGTGTTGATTGTCCTTAGATGACTAAGGGGCTTTTAATAAAATATAGTCACCAAAGCACTGAGCACATTCCCTGTCCCCAGAAATAGGTCACTAAACATAAATATTGTTTCATCTTAGCTGAGGACCAGGAGCTGGTGCTATATAGGTCCTCAGGAGGTGGCATCTGTTGCCCACTGGCCATCACCCCATGACACCCACAAAAGCTCAGCCCATCCTCTGCTCTGCTCAAGGGCAGCAGACAGATGGACCAGATGCAGGTGGGATTCCCTCCAGGCAGGCATGGCTTGCTTCCGACAGGTAGAGAAGTGGGCCAGTTCACATGCTCAAGATGTGTATTCTTTTGTTTCCTTGGTGTCTGCCTCCCCTGTCCATCATGTTGGTCATGAAGATTTAGCTCCTGGGAGAACTTGGGTTTTCAGATTTCTGTTGACATGTCGAAGTGTAGATCTGAGTTTCTTTTGTTTCCTGTGCTTGTGTTGGAGATGAAGGCGGGAAAAGTCATCATACTCTGAAAGTAGAGAATGAAATATCCAGTGTGCTCTGACCCCCACCCCTCAGGCTTGAAAGCCACAGTCAACTACATACTTCATGTTCTACACAATCAGCTTTAGGGTCTCCCAAACACATGTGACATGAAATCGTACTGAAAGATGATTCCCGAACTTTTGCCTTGCAGTTTAGGGAGAGATTAGGGACACTGCCCCTCGCCTGCACTGTTTTTTTTTTCTGGTATGGCAAATGCCCAGTCACACTGCCACATGTAGCAACCCAAGGGCACAGCTGCCACACCCTCCCGGAGAACTCCCGGTCCTCCTGACCTCCATTCTGGCTGGCCAACCCAGCACACCCACAGTCCTCCTGAGTGTCCCATGTCATGGTACATGTCACACAAGGCTTTCGGTTTTTGTCTCTCGGTCTGTCCTTCATGCTTGGAGTAGATTTCTCTCCCAGGTGCCTGGCTGGATGGCAGGCCCATTAATTATTTCAGAATCTTTTGTCCTGGAACAGCAGCAGGGTCCCTTAAATCCGGACGGGCAGGGGGAAACTCTGTCCCTCTGTGTGACCCCAGCCTCAGAGGGATCTAGTGTCCAGGACAAGGGATTTGGGAGTCCTCCCAGATGAAGTTTGTTCTGTGAAGGTGGCTTCCTTCCAGGATCATTATGGAACCACATGGCATGGCCATTCTGGGAGACAAAAAGTATGCTTCTGTATTGTATTCTCTTTGTACGCTGTAGCTACCAGAGAGGATACTTGTGGGAAAGGATACTGGGGATGAAAGTCTGAAAACCCAAGCTAGGGTTAGGGTTAGGGTTAGGGCTAGGGCATGGCATGACCAACCTATAGAGCTTGAAGTACCTGAAGTTAGGGGGGAGTTTCACGTGGTCACTCAAGCTGTAGTTTATGTCCACGGGGGCCGCTGAATGTGGGGGTAGCCTCATGGGTCCATGGTTTTTTTTTTTTTTTTTTTTTTTTGCACTGTAGGGTTTTTGCACATGTCAAAATAGCAAGGTTTCATTCTGGGAGTCAGGAGGACTCCTAGTTTATGGCTCATGGGCCCTCCATATGGAGGCATTCAAGAGCAGGGGTCTGGGTATGGATGCCTGAAAACCAAATCTTGGGTTAAGATTAGGGCCTAGGTACATGCAAACCTGATCTGCAAGCTCTGCAGTGAGCTCCCCAGGGGACTGAATTGAAAAGGGGGCTCAGGCTGAGGGTCACAATATGGGTTTATGTCCAGGTCAGACTCCGAAGTGTGTGTGGCCTCAGGGACCATAAAGGTTTCTCCTACTCTGAGGGTTTTACACAGCTCCAAATTACAAGATTTCCTCCTGGGGGGCATGGGTCAGGACGAGTTGTGTTTTGTGGCTCAGAGGTCCTCCACATGGAGGGATTCTAGACCAGGTCTCCGGGGACAGATGTCTGAAAACCCAAGCTAGGATTAGGATTAGGGCCGAGGCACATGCCAAATCCAAACTGCTGGCTCTGGGGCCAGCTACCTGTGTGGATGACTATTGGTTGGGGCTGTACCAGAATGTATTAGGTCCAATGCTGGCTTCCATAAATGGGGGTGGCCTCGGCAGCCATGCAGGTTTCTCCTAATCTGTGCACTTGTGCAGCTCTATAGAACACAGTTTTCTCTGGAGGGCAGGCAGAGTCCCTTGGTGTGGCTCTGGAGTCCCCAATTCTGGAGGGCTTGTGGGGCATGACTCTGGGGATGGAAGTTGGAAAATGCAAGCTAGGGTTTGGGTTGGGGCCTAAGGCATGGCAGACCTGATCTTCAAACTCTGAGGCGAGCTCCTTGGGATCTGAATATAGAGGACTAGTCAGGCGGTCGATCAGGCTGGAATTTGTATCCATGAGGGTTTCAAAATGTGGGGCTTGCCTCATGGAGCCATAGATGTTTCTCCCGCTCTGGCGGTTTTTTAAGCTGGGACAAAGAGCAAGGTATCCTTCTAGAGAACAGTAGGAGTCCCATTTTATGGCTCAGGGGTTCTCCATATGGAAGGATTGGAGACTAGGCTATGAGTATGGATGCCTGAAAGCCAATTTAGACCTACGATTAGGGCCTAGCGGCATGCCAGGTCCAATCTGCTGGCTCTGTTGCAAGCTACCCAGGGGGCTGAATTGAAAATGGTGCCCAGGCTCAGGGTCACAATATGGATTTGTGTCCAATGTGGCCTCTGAACTAGGGGACAACCTCAGGGGCCATGCATGTTTCTCCTAATCTGGGCTTTTTTTGCAGCTCCATAGGACATAGTTTCCTTTTGGATGGCAGACAGAATCTTGTGGTGCGGCTCCAGAGTCCCCATTCTTAAGGCCTTGTGGGCCAAGAGTTTTGAGACAGAAGTCTGAAAACCCAAACTAGGGTTTGAGTTACAGCCTAGGGCATGACTCTCTGATCTGCAGATTCTGAGGCAAACTCCCGGGGATCTGATGTAGGGGCAAGTGTGAGGCTGGCGTTTGTGTCTATGAGGTCTGCTGAATGTTGGGGTGGCCTCATGGGGCCATAGAGTTTTCTCCTGCTCTGGGGTTTATGTTCACCTGCAAAAAGCAAGGTTCCTTCTGGTGTACAGGAGTCCTGTTTTATGGTTCAGGTGTGTGCCATATGGAGGGATATGAGGAGGGCTCTGGGTATGGATGCCTGAATCCCCAATCTAGGTTTAGGATTAAGGTCTAGGGGCATTGCAGGTCCTATCTGCTGGCTCTGGGACCAGCTACCTGGGTGACTGACTGGAGGTCAGGGCTCAAGGTAAATGTCAGAATGTGTTTTACTGTCGAGGGATGGCCTCCTTAAATGGGGTTAGAATCAGGAGCATTCAGGTTTCTCCTAAACTGGGATTCTGTGCAGTTCCATATGGCATGGTTTCCTTCTGGAGGGCAGGCAGAGTCCTGTGGTGTGGCTCCAGAGATCCCAAACTAGAGTGCTTGTGGTTCAGGACTCTGGGGACGGAAGTTTGAAACCCAAGCTAAGTTTATAATTAGGGCCTAGGACATTGCAGGCCCAATCTGCAAAAGCTGAGGCGAGGTCCCAGAATCTCAAATAGGGCAAGTGTCAAGCAGTTGCTCAGGCTGAAATTTATTTCTATGAGGGCTGAAAAATGTGAGGGTGGTCTCATAGGGCCATTGAGGTTTCTCCTACTCTAGAGGGTTTTGTGCAGCTGCAAAGAGGAAGCACTCCTTCTGGGGTACAGGCAAAGTCCTCTTTTATGGCTCAGGGGTTCCCCCTATGGAGGGATTTGAGAGCAGGGCTCTGGATATAGATGCTGGAAAATCCAACCTAGGGTTAGGATTAAGGCATAGGGACATGGCAGGCCTGATCTGTTGGTTCTGTAGCAAGCTAACCAGGGTTCGGGGCCCTGAGTTGAGAATGGGGCTCAGGCTGAGGGTCACAATGCGGGTATGTGTCCAGTACGGCCTCTGAATGTGAAGGTCGCCTCAGGGTCATGCAGGATTCCTCTATTCTGAGGGATTTACATGGCTTTAATAGCAAGGTTTCCTTCTGTGGGGGCAGGAGGAGTTCTGTTTTGTGGCCCATGGGCCGCCTGTATGGAGGGAATCGAGACCAGGCCTCTATGGATAGATGCCTGATAACCAAAGGTAGGGTTCGGATTAGGCCGAAGGGGCATGGCAGGTAGGATCTGCTGGCTCTGGGGCCAGCTACCTGGGTGGCTGACTAGAGGTCAGGTCTCAAGCTGAGTGTAGGAATGTGCATTACTATCTAGGGATGGCCTCCATAGATGAGGGTGGTCTCAGAGTTTGTGCAGTTTTTTTTCTAATCTGTGGGCTTTTGCAGCTCCTTAGGGCTTTGTTTCCCTCAAGAGGGAAGGCAGAAGTTCTGTGGTGTTGCTACACAATCCCCAATGTCGAGGGTTTGTCAGCCAGTACTCTGGTGATGGAAGACTGAAAACCCAAGGTAGGGTGAGAGTTACGGCCTAGGGCATGGCAGGCCTGATCTGTATATGCTGACATGAGCTCCCCAGGACCTGGAGTTGGGGCAAGTGTCAGGTGGTTGCTCAGGGTAGCGTTTGTGAACATGAGGGCCACCGAATATGGGGCTGGCCTCATGGACCCATGAAGGTTTCTCCCCCTCTGGGCATTTTGTGCAGCTCCAAATACCGAGGTTTCCTTCTGGGGGACAGGAGCAGTCCTGTTTTATGGCTCAAGGGATATACCATTTGGAGGGATTCGAGAACAGCCTGAAAAAATCCAACTGAGGGTTAGCTTTAGGGTCTAGGGACATGTAAGGCCCAATCTGCTGGCTCTGGTGAGAGCTACCAAGGAAAAAGCAGCTCAGATGAGGGTCACAGTGTGGTTTTGTGTCCAGGATGGTCTCCAAAAGTGGGGGTGCCCTCAGGAGCCATGCAGGTTTCTTTTCCTCTGAGGGTTTTACACAGCTCCAAATAGCAAGGTTTCTTTCTGGATGGCAGGAGGAGTTTTGTTTTGTGACTCAGTGGTCCTCCATATTGATGGATTCAAGACCAGCCCTCTGAGTATGAATGCTTGAAAACCCAATAGCTTTAGGGCTTAGGAGCATGGCAGATCTGATTGGCTGGTTATGGGGCCAGCTACCAGGGACACTGAGTGGAGGTCAGTGCTCAAGCTGAGTGTCAGAATGCGTATCACTGTCCAGGGATGGTCTCTGTAAATGGGGGCGGCCTCGGGAGCCGTGCGGTTTTCTTTTAATATGGGGGGTTTGTGCAGCTCCATAGGGCATGGTTTCCTTCTGGATGGCAGGCAGAGTCCTGTTTTGTGGATCCAGACTCCCCGGTCTGGAGGCCATGTGGGCCAGGACTCTGGGGACAGAAGTCTGAAAACCAAAGCCAGGGTGAAGGTCAGGTACTAGGGCATGGAAGGCTCGGTCTGCAGAAGCTGAGGCAAACTGCACAGGATGTGCAGTTAGGATGCATGGACGGCAGTCACTTAGGCTGCTGTTTTGGTCCATGAGGGACGCCGAAAGTGAGGGTGGCCTCATGAAGCCATGGATGTTTCTCCCACTCTGGGGGTTCTGTGCAGCTCCCAAATAGCAAGGTTTCCTCCTGGGGGACAGAGGAGTCCTGTTTTATAGCTCAGGGGTCCCACAATTCAGGGATTTGAGAGCATGGCGCTAGGTATGGATGCCTGAAAACCCAACCGAGGTTTAGATTTAGGGCCTAGAGGCATGGCAGGCCTGATCTGCTTGCTCTGGGGTGAGCTACCCATGGGAATGAGTTGAATACTGGGCTTAGGTTGAGAGTCACAATGTGGATTTGTGCCCAGGGCAGCCTCTGAATGTGGGGGTGCCCTCAGGGGACATGTTGGTTTCTCCTACGCTGAGGGTTTTACACAGCTCTAAATGGTAAGGTTTCCTTCTGGGGGGGGGGGGGCAGGGCGAGCTCTGTTTTGTGGCTCAGGCATTCCCATATGGAGGGATTTGAGACTAGGCCTCTAGGGACAGATGCCCGAAAACACTTGCTAGGGTTAGGGTTTGGGCATTGGGCATGGCAGGCGTGATCTTCAGATGCTGAGGTGAGCCCCCTGGGATGTGAAGTTAGGGAGAATGTCAGGTGTTTGCTCAGGCTATAGTTTGTGTTCATGAAAGGCACTAAATGTGGGGTTGTGTTAATGGGGTCTTGGAGATTTCTTCCACTCTGGGTTTTTTTTTTTTTTTTGTTTTGCTTTTTTGTTTTTTTGTTTTGTAGCTCCAAATAGCAAAGTTTCATTCTGGGAGACAGGATATGTCCTGAATTCTGGCTCAATTATCCCCCATGTGGATATGCTGAGAACAGGGCTCAGGGTATGGATAACTGAATTCCTAACTTAGGGTTAAGTAAGGCCTATGGTCATGGCAGCCTTGATCTACTGGTTCTAGGGTGAGCTACAGAAAGGGTTGATTTGATGGGCGCATCCCAGGCTGTGCCAGACTGTATTAGTGACAATGGTGGCCTACAAATGTGGGGTGGAATTGGAGGAGGTAGTGCATGTTTCTCCTAAACTGGGGGCAGTGCATCTTCATATGGCAGGGTTTCCATCTGGAGGGCAGTCAAAGTCTTGTGGTGTGGCTCAGAGTCCTCAGTCTGGAGGGCTTATGGATCAGGACTCTGGGGAAGAAGTCTGAAAATCCAAGCGAGGGATAGGGTTAAGGCTTAGGGATGGCAGGCCTGATATGTAGATGCTGAGTTTAGCTCCCTGGGATCTGAAATTAGGTCACATGTCAGGTGGTCACTCAGGCTTGAGTTTATGTCCATATGGAACTGGCCAAATGGGGCCATGGAAATTTCTCCCGTTCTGTGGGTTTTGTGTAGTTCCAAATAGCACGGTTTCATTCTGGAGGAAAGAAGGAGTAGTGTTTATGTCTCAGCGGTCCCCTGTATGGAAGTATTCGAGAGAGATGAGCACTGGGTATGGATGCCTAAAAACCCTATGGACGGCTGAAAACCCTGGAGTTAGAATTGCAGCCTAGAGGAATGGCAGACCTGATCTGCTGGCTCTGAGGTGAGATACCCAAGAGGATAATTTGAGGAGCACAGGCTGTGCCAGACTGCACGTTAGTGCCCAGGTTGGCTTAAATTCGAGGTTGGAATTGAGAGCCTTGCAGCTTTCTCCTAAACAGGAGTTTCTGTGCAGCTCCATAGGACATGGTATCCTTCTGCAGGGCAGGCAGAGTCCTGTGGTGTTTCTCCAGGGTCCCCAATCTGGAGAGCTTTTGGGCAAAACTCTCTGGGATATAAAAGTCTGAATACCCAACCTAGGTTTAGGGTTAGGGACTAGGGCATGGCAGGCCTGAAATGCAGAAGCTGAGAAGAGCTCCCCGGATTTCAACTTAAGGAGAATGTCAGGTGGTCACTCAGGCGGGAGTTGATGTCCATGAGGGACACCAAATACTGGGGCTGGCCTCATGTGGCCATGGATGTTTCTCCTGCTCCAGGGAGTTTGCACAGCTCCAAATAGCAAGATTTCCTTCTGGGGGACAGGAGGAGCCGTGTTTTCAGGATCAGGGGTACACCATGTTGAGGGATTCGAGTGCAGGATTCCAGGTATGGATGCCGGAAAACCCAGCCTATTGCTGGCTTAGGGCCTAGGGCATTGGCAGGCCAGATATGTTGGCTTTCAGGCGAGCTCCTCAGAGGGATGAGTTGACAACCAGGATTAGGCCTGAAAACAGAAGCTAGGGTAAGGATAGGACTAGTGGCATGAAAGGTCTAATCTTCTGGCTCTGGGACCAGCTACTTGGGTGGCTGACTGGAGGACGAGGCTCAAACTCTGTGTCCGAATGTGAATCACTATCCAGGGATGACCTCCATAAGTGGGGTTGGCCTTGGGGACCATGGAGGTTTCTCCAAAACTGGGAGTTTTGTGCAGATCCATAGGGCATGGTTAACTTATGAAAGGCATTGCTGAGTGCTGTGATGTGGCTCCAGAGTCCCCAGTCTGGAGGGCTTGGAGGCCGGGCATCTTGGGATGGAAGCCTGAAAACCCAACCTAGGTTAGGGTTGGGGCCTAGAGACATGGCATGACTGATCTCTCAGAACTGAGGAGGAGGGCTCCCTGAAGGGCTGAGTTGAGGGCGGGCATCAGGCGGTAGATCAGAGTCTTGAGGTTTTGGGTCCATGGGCCTTAGATGCTGGTTTTGCCCTCTGGGGGTATGCATGTTTCTCCCGCTCTGAGGTTTCTGTACAGCTCTAAATGGCACCATTTCTCCCTAGGTGGCCAGCGGAGTGCCTGCATGAGTCTCAGGCATCTGCAATATGCAGGACTTTGGTGCTTACCCTCTGTACAACACGCCTAGGGTAAGGATTAGGGCCTGCGGCATTACAGGCCCAATCTGCCAGCACTGAGTCTGGCTCCTCTCAGGGCTGAGTTGAGGCCATTTCTCCAGCCCTGTGGCGGAATCCGGCTTTATGGCTGGGGACTGCTGATGGTTGTGGGACATGCAGATTTCTCCTGCTCTGAGAGTTATGCACATCTCCTATGGGAACTGTTTCCTCCTGGGTAGCAGCCAGAGTCCTGGGGTGTGGCTCGGGTGTCCCCAATCTGAAGGCTTGGGGGCCAGTTCTGTGGGGACAGAATTCTGAAAAGTCAACATAGGGTTAGGGAATGGGGCATGGCTGATCCAATCTGCTGGTGCTGAGGCAGGTTCCCTGACAGGCTGAGTTGAGGATGGGGGTCAAGCGGCATGTCAGACTCTGGATTTTTTTTGTTGTGTGGGCC
This sequence comes from Mustela putorius furo, assembly GCF_011764305.1. Lineage (NCBI taxonomy): Eukaryota > Metazoa > Chordata > Mammalia > Carnivora > Mustelidae > Mustela > Mustela putorius. The sequence goes on along the minus strand of NW_025421893.1, from coordinate 34,980 downwards.
ATCTGCGGTGAGGGTGGCCTCAGGAATCCATGTGGGTCTCTCACAGTCTGAGGGTTCAGGAAGGCTCCAAATGAAAGGGTTTCCCTTCGATGCCAGACAGAGTCCTTAGGTGTGGCCATGGTTCCTAATCTGGAGTGCTTGTTGGCAAGGTCTCTGGGCACGGAAGCCTGAAAACACAAACTGGGGGTTGGGTTAGGACTTAGGAGTATCCAAGCCCCATCTTCCAGCCCTGAGGTGAGAACCCTGGGGTTTGAGTCAAGCCCAGGAATCAGGAAACACGTCAGGCTGTGAGTTTGTGATTGGGGGTTGGTGCTGAGGTTGGGGATGTCCTCAGGGAGGCATGCAGGTTGCTCCATGTGGGTTGTTCCTAGGGTTCTGCGTAGCTTAGAATGGCACGCTTTTCTTCTGGATTGCAGACAGACTCGTGGGGTGTGATCTAGAGGTCCTAAACTGGAGGGGCAGTGCCAATGTGGCTTTAGACCTGTGGAGGGTTTGGGAGCTGCATTAGGAGTTCGTGGAAGGCTCAGCAGTGCCGATTAACGCCACTGGAGGGAGAGGTGAGCTGTGGTGCGAGAGAGCGTAGTAAAGGTGGCAATGCAGCTTGCCACCCCTGGAGGCACTGGAGGCAGTGCCGAGCTGCTGTGGGAAACACACCAGAAGAGGAGTCTGTGCAGCTTGCTGGCTCTGAGGGCAGTGGTGAGGTGCTGGGTGAGAAACCCTGAAACGTGAGGCACTGCAGCTTATTTTTACAGGACGTAGTGCTGAGCTGAAGACTCTCTGTTTCCCCAGTCTCAAGAGTGGTGGTAACAACTGCTGGAGCCGGGGCCCCCACTCAGCATTGTGAAACATTGCCCCAGGTTTGCTGGTAATGTGCTGTCAGGATAGTTCCCGAGGGTCCTCCTGGAACTATCCAGGAGAGCCAGGGAGAGCCAAACCCGTTTCATGGTGCCTTTGGAACCGAAGACTTGAGTGTCTACTTAGAAGAGTCTATTTGCTTCTCTAAAAAGGACAAGGGCATTGGCCGGCTTGAGAAGGAAGTGAAAGAACACTTAAGAATCAAGCATGTGTCTCTCCTTCCTTCTCCCAGGAATCGGAGCAGGTGTGTAGGCTTTAGGTGGGAGGTGCCTACTTATCCGCACCTGACGACCCTTCTTCTCTCTTGTTCCATGAGACGTGAAGTTTGGAAATCAGCGTCTGAATCCATCATGCAGCTTGTCCCAGGACGTCAGCATTCAGAGAAAAGGGCAGGCCGGTGGGGCACAGTGGCACATCCATGCCAGCATGGGAGGTAAAATTTCTCTTTCACCCCAAACATCCTGGGTTTTCTCTCCTCTCCAATGGAGCCAAAAAGTCACATGAGCGCAGCTGTCAGAAATGGAGAGTGGGTGCTAGGGTTCCTGAGTTTCCTTGCAGGGAGCACCTGGCAGGGGATCTCATTTTCTCTGTTGGCTTCTGGCTTACACGGTATTTGGAACATCTCTTTCTAATCAAATCCCCTGGATTCAAAGGGGGAAGATGAGATGAACTTGGTGTGTGTTTGAAACATAGACCTCATTCCTTCATCTAACAGTGTTGATTCCATGGGTCCTAGGCTGTGGTGGAATGGCCAGCATCTAGAGTTAGGTGGATGTGTGTGGTCAGAGAGAAGCTTGGATGATGGCTTCTCCTTTGTCCATCATGATGTATCCTAAGGGATTCATGTTTTTTATCCAAAGAGTTCCAAGGAGGGCAGAGGGAAAATTCAAAAGGATTCCAAGGAGCCTTGGATGATTGAAAACAGAAGCTTGGCTGTCTAGTTTCACTCGGTCGACCATTTAGAGAGTTGGACATGGCATCCTTTCTCTGCAGTTTCATGGGTGGTGAAGTCAGGAGAGTCTTTGGTAATTCCCCCTGGATAGAGGCATTCTGATGGCCTCACAGGGCATGGCATCAGGAACCCTGGGTTGAATTTCTGGGGTTGCTTGATGGACGCTGGGTGAGTCATGTTATCCCCAAGTTTTTTGTTTCCTCCTTAGGAAATTGCTGGCAGGGAATGTTCTGCTTCCAGCAAAACCCTCCTGCACTGTCAGTGGGCATGTGGGTTGTTGCAGCCACTCTAGAAAAGAGCATCGTGGTTCCTTTGAAAGCTAAGAACTGAACAGCCCTAGAATCCAGCAGTTGCCCTCCTAGGTATCTCCCTATAAGGGAGGGTACACACTGTGATGAGCTCTGGGTGTTCTGTGCAGGTGAGGAATCACAAAATCCTACCGCTGAAGCAAAGGAATGAACACTGCATGGAAACATATTGGAACTGAAATAAAGGAAGGAAAGAAGAAGGCCACGTTCTACTTCATGAAGAGCGAGGTAAAAATGGAGTGATTTTTTCTTCTCCTTTTCTGTCAATGATCAATTTCAATAACACTGTGGTGGGATACACTAGTTTCTGATTGCATAAGGAGCCCTCAGAAAGCTGCCAGGGAAAGTTTAGACCTCAGAACATGTCCATGTTCCATTGATATGTTCCTTCCAGTTTGCATGTACAATGGTAAGTGGAGAGAAATAGGGCAAAAGAGGAAAGGAGGGGCTGAACATTCAGGAGCTTAAGTCAGAGGCTTTAACCCACTGAGTCACCCAGGCTCCCCATCCTTCCCACTTTCTCAAGAAAGCCCTGGGCCTGTTTAAGTTGAGAAGATGGAGAGGAGATCCCAGCTTTGCAGCAGGCAGGGTAGTTCCAGGTCTTCCTAGAGCTGACAGGGTTCACTGAGGAGAGCTGAGCTGTGGGTGTGACAGATCCAAACTGCTGGTCCAGAGGCGGGATCTCTGAGGAGCTGCGTTGAAAATGGGGTTCAGGTGGCGTACGAGGCTAGGGGGGGCTGAAGAACATAGGGGAGTACTCATGTGGACACACAGGTTTCTCTCTTTCTGACAGTTCCTTGCAAGTCCAAACAGACTGGTTTCCTTCTAGGTGGCAGGTGGACTCCTATGGTTTGACTCTAGGGTTCCCAACCCAGAGGGCTTTGCTGGACAGACCCCTGTAGAAGGAAGCATGAAAACACAACTTAGGGTTAGGGTAATGGCCTTGGGGAATTGCAGCTCTGATCCACCAGCGGTGATTCAGATTCCCCTCAGGGTTGAGTTGAGGGAGCTCATCGTGCAGTGTGGCAGAATCGGGGTTTCTGGCCAGGGGGGCTACTGATGTTGAGAGTGTTTTAGAAGGGTGTGCATGTTTCTTCCTCTCTGAGGGCACTGCAGAGCTCTAAATGGCACAGTCTCCCCCCGCATGGCAGTCGGATTCTTGGGTTTTCACAGAGGGGTCCTTAATCTGGGGAGTTTGGGGGCCAGGCCTCTTGAATTGAAAGCCTGAAAACAGAAACTAAAGTTATGGCAGGGCCTCAGGGCAAGGCAGGCTTGATCTGCTGGTGCTGAGGCAGGCTTTCCAGTGGGCTGACGTCAGGCTGGGCATCAGGCATATCAGATTCCAAGTTTGTGTCTAGGGAGGCTATAGAAACTGGGAGCATCCTCAGAGTGGCATGCAAGTTTCTCCCAGTCTGAGGGTTCTGCTGAGCTCCAAAGGGCACAGTTTCCTCATGTGTGTGGGGCGCAGCCCTGGGGTGTCACTGAGGCATGCTTTATGCCACTGTGAGTCTCACAGGTGCCCATCATCAGGCTTAGGGAAAAGGCCTCTGGACATGGAAGCCTGTACACCCACATAGGGTTAGTGTTAGGGCCTTTGGGCACGGCAGGCCCAATGTACTGGTGCTGATGCGGGCTCTCCACAGGGCTGAGTCCAGGCCATACATCTGGAGGCACAGCAGAATCCGGATTTATGGCCATAAGGCCTCTCATGTTGAGGGAGGCTTTAGGGGGGCTTGCAGGTTTCTCCCTGTCTGAGGGTTTGGTGCAGCCCCAAACCACAAGAAGTCTGCCCACGTGGTCAGTGGAGTCACATGGTGTCACTCTGCTGTCCTTAATCATGGGGATGTGGGAGCCAGGTATCTTTGGATAGAAACCTAAAAACCCAAATTAGGTTTATGGTAAGGGCATAGGGTCATGGCAGGTCTGAACTTTTCTTGCTGAGGTAGGGTCCCTGGTGTGCTGAGTTGAGAACAGGCACCAGGCAGGGGGTTGGATTCCGGGTTTGAGTCCAGGGGTTGAACAATGCTGTGTGTGGCCTTGCGGGGTCTTGCAGGTTTCATAGCTCTGAGGAATGTGTGCACCTCCCAATGGCACTACTGCACCCTAGGAACCAGGGGAGTGCCAGAGTGAGTCTCAGGCATCCCCAATCTGGGGGGTGTGGGTGCCAGGCCTCAGGGTATGGAAGCTTGTATACCCCACCTAGTGTTCGGGTTAGAACCTAGGGACATGGCAGGCCCAAATTGGCAATGCTGAAATTGGCTCCCATCGAGGCAGAGTTTAGGACATTCATCTGGCCACCTGAAGAATCAGGGTTTGTCTCTGGGGGGGGCCACTGATGGTAGGAGTGGCTTTAGGGGGACATGCAGGTTTCTGCCCCTCTGAAGGTTTAGCGCAGCTCCAAGTGGCATGGGTTCCATCCATGTGGAGAGCGGATTCCTGAGGTGTTGCTCAGGGGTCCTTAATTCAGGGGGCCTGGGGGTTAGGCCCCTTGGAATGGAAGCCCGAAAACCCAAAGAAAGGTTAGAGTTAGGGCCTTGGAACATTGCAGGCCATATATACTGAATCTGAGGGGGCCTGCCCACAGGGATGAATTGGGGACACACCTCTTCCATCACAAGTATATGGCTTTATGGCCGAGGGGGGGGCGTGATGGTCAGGGAAGCTTTATGGGTGCAAGCAGGTTTCACCCCCTTGGAGGGCTTGACACAACTCCAATCAGCAGGAATCCCTACCACGTGGCAGGTGGAGTGGTGGGGGTGTCACTCAGACCTCCTTTATCCGAGGGGATTTGGGGCCAGGAGCCTTAGAATGGAAGCATGAATAATGAAACTACAGTTTATTTAGAGCCTAGGGGCATGGTATGTCAGATCTTCTGGGACCGAGGCAGTCACCCAGGGCTCAGTAGGGAGAGTCATTGGCCTTGCATCCGCTGGCTTGTGGAGGGCTTTCCCTGAGTTCTTGCCAAGCTCACTGAGGACAGGACTCTAGAAAAGGCCGTGTTCAGGCAGACATGAGCTGCACAAAGTGAGGTCTCCAGGGAATTTCCTGCCAATTCTCATGAGCATTCTACCTAAACCCATATGGTGAGAATAGGCTGGCATTAATGGGTTATTTGGACCACCCGTCTCTGGTGGACTATAGTTGTTTCTTGCACAGTGCTTGCATAGCCATCAGGAAAACATGCAGAGACTATGCTGCTGATGGTGTGGAAAGGCCTTGTTGGGGGCAGGGCAGGCATGGGTCTCCACATACAATGGTTGACTCAGGCTCCAAAACCACGGTTTGCAAATTGGTGGCAAGAGGACTAATGGGGTGGGTTTCAGATTTCCTGCAGTTGAGGGTTCGAGAGACAGGACCCTGCGAAGGTAAGACTGAAAACTAGGTGAGGGTTAGGACCAAGGAATAGGGGCATGGCAGACCCCATCTCCCAGCTCCAGGGAGGGAACCCACGGTTGCCAAGGAGCAGGAGGCATTGGCCTCATCTCCAACTGATTCATGGAGGGCTTTTTGGCAGGGTCCGAGTCATGACAACATGGGATCCTGGGCCAGGCCCAACAGGCGGCCCTGCAGACATGTGTCACCCGAATCGAGAACGCAGGGTGTTTTCCGGCCAAATCTCAAGAACGTTTTGCTCAAATCTGGATCAATTTGGGCAGAACACTCATCATCAGAATTGGCCGGGGTTGGGCAGCCCTGAGGACCGCCCTGTCCCCATGACCGTGGGCCCTTCCTCAGGCGGGCCATGTCGCAGTCATCCAGTAAAGGCACTGAGACGATGAGGGCCACCCAGGGGCCCTAGTGCAGGGGAAATTTCCCGGAGCAGAATGAGGAAGAGGGTGTGTGGCATCCACCTCTGACTTTTCCAGCCACTGGGGCACCGATGCTTGGGAGTGGCCTCAGTGGGGGCATGAAGATTTCTCTGCCCCCAAGGCATTTCCAAAGTTCTAAAAGGCACTATTTCCACCTGGGTGGCAGGTGGATATGTGGCATGGGACTCAGGGTTTTCCAATTGGAGGGCCCGAGGGAGAGGATCCTGGAAACAGAAGGCCAAGAAAGAAGGCAAGGGTTAATTCCTGGGCCACGGGGCTGTACCAGTCGAATTGGACAGTGCAATGGAGGGAACCCCCAGAGGTTAAGGAGCAGGAGGTGTCAGACTCAACTGAACCGGACTCACGGAGGGCTTTCTGGCCGGGTTCAGACGTAACATTCGGGATCCCAGGCCAGGCCCAGGGGGCAGCCCTGCAGACGTGTGGTGCCCAAAGCTTGTTTGCCGGGCATTTTCCGGCCAGTTCTCTCGAGCATTCTGCTCTAATTGGGATCGATTTGGGCAGAACATTCGTGAGAATTGGCCGGCGATAGGCAACCCTGCACATTGCCCCATTCCCCATGGCTGAGGGGCCCTTTCTCGCTCAGGGCATGTCGCGGCCCCCCCAGAAAAACACGCCGAGACACAGCGACCCACCCGGGGGCCCTGGCGGAGGGGAGTGTTCCAGGAGTAAAGTTGAGGGAGGGTTTGTGGCGGGGCGTCTGCACCCGACTCTTTGGGTGACTTGGGAGCCCAAGGATGGGTCTGGCCTCAGTGGAGGCAGGAATGTATCTCTCACTCAGAGGCTTGTCTGCAGCTCCAAAAGGCACCTTGACATAGGATCTTAGGATGCTCGTGGCACAGGACTCAGGCTTTCCCAGTTGGGGCACCGAGGAACAGGACCCAGGAAACTGAAGGTTGAGCAAGCAGGCGAGGGCTTGTGCTTGGGCATCAGGGCTGTCCCAGACCCATGGGCCAGGTCCAGGGAGGGGACCCCTGGAGGCTGAGGAGCAGGAGGCATCTGCTTGGCCTGTGCCAGACTCAGAAGACGTTCAAGCAGAGTTCAACGTGATGACTGGGGATGACGGCCGATACCTACAGGGCTGCCCGGCAGACTTTCGGCGCCCAAAGCGATTTAGGCGGGCCTTTTCCAGCCTATACTCATGAGCGTTCTGCCTAAACCATCCCCGGTTGGGCAGAACGCTCATGAGGATTGGTGTTGGATTGCCCTCTGGACCACCCTTCTCCCCGTGGCTGAGGGCCCTTTCTCGCTGGGGACATGTCACGGCCACCAGGAAAATGCGCTGAGACAAGGCCCACCTGGGGGCCTTGGTGTAGGGGAGCGTTCCTGAAGCAGAGTTGAGGGACGGGTGGTGGCTGGGCTCATGATGCCGGGCCATGCCCAGGGAGCTGCCGTGCAGATGCGCGGTGCCCAAAGTGAGTTGGCCTGGCGTTTTTGGGCCAATTCTCACGAGCGTTCTGCCCAAACCGGGATGGGTTTGGACAGAATGATTGTGAGAATTGGCTGGCATTGGGCAGCCCTGCGGACCACTCTACTCCACATGGCCGAGGGCCCTTTCTTGCTCGGGGCATGTCACAGTGACCCAGAAAACTTGCCGAGACGATGTGTCCCATCCGGGGGCACTGGCCCATGGGAGCGTTCCTGGAGTAGAGTTGAGGGTTGCGGAGGCGTGGCACAGGACTCCTTGTTCCCCAGGTGGAGGCCCGGAGGGACAGGCCCCTGGAAACCAAATGCAGGGAAAGCAGGTGAGGTTTCATGCCCGGGCCTAGTGGCAGGACTAGCCCCATCGACAGCTCCAGGGAGGGTACCCCCAGAAGCTGAGGAGCAGGAGGCATCAGCGTCACTGGAGCCTGCCATCTGGAGGGTTTTCTGGCGGGGTTCTGACACGACTGCTCGTGGTGCCCGGCAAGACCCGGGGGCTGCCCTGCCGACTTGTGGCGCCCAAAGTGATTTTGCCAGGTGTTTTCCAGCCAGTTCTCACAAGCGTTCTCTTGCTCTGAGTCTTGTCCGAAGAGCAGAAAGGCACCATGTGCACCGGGGTGGGATAGGGAGGCGTGGCAGGAGACTCAGGGTTCCCCAGTTGGAGGCACCAAAGGACAGGTCCCTGGAAATGGAAGACTGAGGAAGCAGGCCAGGGTTCTTGTCCAGGCCTCTGCTCAGGCCGAGCCCCAATGGACAGTATCAGGGATGGGATGCTCGGAGGATGAGGAGCAGGAGGCGATAGCTTCACCACAGACTGACTACTGGATCGCTTTCTGGCATGTTTCAAACAGGACAGCTTGCCATGCCAGGCCAGGACCAGGGGGCGGCCCTGCAGACGTGCTGCACCTGAAGCCAGTTCGCCGGCATGTTCCAGCCCATTCTCAGGAGCACTCTGCCTAAACTGATCCCAGCTTGGGCAGAACGCTCCTGAGAATTGGCCAGCATGGGGCTGCTCTGCGGACCACCCTACTCCCAGTGGCTGAGGGCCCTTTCTCGCTCAGGGCATGACACAACCGGCCGAAAAACGTGCCAATACGATGCAGCCCACCCGGGGACCCTTGCGCAGGGGAGGGTTCCAGGAGACGTGTTGAGGGATGGGTTGTGGCCAGGCGTCTGCCTATGACTTTTCATCCAGGAAAGGGATGCCCAAGGATGGGGCTGATCTCAGTGTGGGCAGGAGGTTTCTCTCCCTCTGAAATTAGCACAAGCACCAAAAGGCACCGATTGCTGATGATGAAGCGGGCATGGCGGAGGGGGAGGCGTCTCGTACACTCAATATTCCCCAGTTGGTGGCCCCATGGGAAAGGACCGTGGAAACGAAAGGCTAAGGAAGCAGGCGAGGGTTTGTGCCCGGGCCTCGGGGCAGCCTTGACAGCGCAAGGGCGGGGACCTTCAGAGGCTGAGGAGCAGGAGGCTTAGGCCTTGCTGGAGCGTGCCCATGGTTGGCTTTCTGGCGAGGTTCGGAGGCAACTGCTCGTGTTGCTGTGCCAGGCACAGGGGGCGACCCTGCAGACCTGGGACGCTCAAAGCGATTTCACTGGATGTTTTCCTGCCAATTCTCACGAGCGTTCTGCCCAAACTGGGATCGGTTTGGGCAGAACGCTCGTGAGAATTGGCCGGCGTTGGGCAGCCCTGCGGACCGCCCTGCTCTCCATGGCCCAGGGCCCTTTCTCGCCCAGGGCATGTTGCGGCCGCCAGGAAATTGCATGGAAAAGATGCGGCCCAACCGGGGCCGCCAGCGCAGTGGAGCGTTCCGGGAGCAGATTTGAAGGACAGGTGGCGGCCGGGCGTGTGCCTCCGTCTTTCAGGAAGATGGGGTGCCCAAGGATGGGGATGATCTCATTTTGGGCAGGCAGGTTTATCTCACTCTGAGGGTTGTCTGAAGCACCGGGGGGTGCCGTTGGCGCCTGCTTGGTTGGGAGATGAGTGGCTGCGGGAACAGGGCTCCCCCTATGGAGGCCACGAGGGACAGGACTCCAGAAGCAGAAGGCTGGGGAAGCAAGCGAGCGTTCGAGCCCAGGCTTCGTGAAAGGCACGCCCCCATGGTATATCGCCAGGGAAGGGACCCCCGCAGGCTGAGGAATGCAGGTGTTGCCCTCACCTCAGCCCGGCTCGTGGAGTGCCTCTTGGAGGGGTTGGGTGCGGGCACTCACAAAGCCCGGCCAGTCCCTGGGCAGGCGGCCCTGCAGATATGCGGCACACGAAGAGCCTTCGCTGGGCGTTTTCCGGCCAATTCTCACGAGCCTGCCTCTCTGCCTACTTGTGATCTCGCTCTGTCAAATAAATAAATAAAATCTTTAAAAAAATAAATAAAAAGATAGCCAGCTCCTGAGTAAGGGGGGATTTCAGATATTTGATCACACTGGAGTTTGTGTCTATTATGTCCGACAAATGGAGGGGTGGTGTCAAGAGGCTATGGAGAATTTCCCACATTTGGGCAGAACGCTCGTGAAAATTGGCCGGAAAAAGCACGGCGAAGTCTCTTCGGGCACCGCACAACTGCAGGGACGCCCACTCTGGGGCCTGGCCGGGCATTGTGAGTGCCCTCACCCGAACCACGCCAAGAGGCACGTCGGGAGACCGAACATCCTGAGGCCAACGACTGCGGATCGACGGCCAGCGGTGGTCCCATTCCTGGCGCTATACCAAAGGGTCGGGACCATCACGAAGCCCGGGCTCGAACGCTGGCTTGCTTCCCCAGCCTTCTGCTTCCGGGGTCCTTTATCTCGTGGCCTCCATATCAGGAACCCTGAGTCCCGCATCCATGCATCTCCCAACCATGCAGGAGCAAACGGCGCCTTCTGGCGCTTCGGACAAACCTCGGAGTGAGAGAAACCTGCGTGCCCAAAATGAGGTCATCCCCATTCTTGGGAGCCCCACCTTCCCGAAAGACGGATGCGCACGCCCGGCCGCCAACCGTTTTTCAACTCTGCTCCCGGACGCTCCACTGCGCCGGCGCCCCCCGGGTTGGCCGCGTCTTTTCCGTGGAATTTCCGGGTGGCCACAACATGCCCTGGGCGAGAAAAGGGCCCTGGGCCATGGAGAGCAGGGCGGTCCGCAGGGCTGCTCAACGCCGGCCAATTCTCACGAGCGTTCTGCCCAAACCGATCCCGGTTTGGTCAGAACCACTCGTGAGAATTGGCAGGAAAACGCCCAGTGATGTCTCTTCGGGCGCCGCATTTCGGCAGGGCCGCCCACCCGGGGCTTCGCCGGGCATTGTGCGTGCCCACACCCGAACCCTGCCAAGAGGCACTCTCCGCGAGACGGAACACGGCGAAGCCAACGCCTGCGGATGCTCGGCCTGCAGGGGTCCCATCCCTGGCGCTATACCATGGGGCCGGGCCCATCACGAAACCAGGGCTCGAATGCTCGCACGCTTCAACAGCCTTCTGCTTCCGGGGTCCTGTCCCTCCTGGCCTCCATATCAGGAACCCTGAGTCGTGCAGCCACGCGTCTCCCAACCACGCAGGTGCCAACGGGGCCTCCCGGCACTTCTGACAACCCTCGGAGTGAGAGAAAATCTGCGTGCCCAAAATGAGGTCATCCCCATCCTTGGGCCCTCCATTCCCGAAAGATGGAGGCACAGGCACCATCGCCATCCATCCTTCAACTCTGCTCCAGGTACGCTCACTGCGCCGGCGCCCCCTGGTGGGCCACCTCTATCCCGTGCGATTTCCGGGCAGGCCGCAACATGACCTGGGCGAGAAAGGGCCGTGGGCCATGGAGAGTACGGCGGTCCGCAGGGCTGCCCAAGGCCGGCCAATTCTCACGAGCGTTCTGCTCAAACCTATCCTGGTTTGGGCAGAACACTCGTGACAATTGGCCGGAAAAACGCCTGGCGAATTCACCTCGGTCGCCGCACGTCTGCTGGGCCGCCCCCCGGGGCGTGGCTGGGCATTGTGAGTGCCCGCTCCCGCACCCTGCCAAGAGGCACTCCGTGAGATGGACTGCGATGAGGACAACGCCCGCGGAACCCTGGCGTGCGGGGATCCCGTCCCTGGTGCTATACCATGTGTCAGGGCCCATCACGAAGCACGGGCTCGACCCTCGCTCGCTGCCCCAGCCTTCTGATTCCGGAGACCTGTTCCTCATGGCCTCCATATCGGGAACCCTGAGTCCTGCACCCACGCATCTCCCAACCACGCAGGCGCCAATTTCGCCTCCCGGCGATTTCGACAACCCTCGGAATGAGGGAAAACGGCGTGCCCAAAATGAGGTCATCCCCATTCTTGGGAGCATCGGTTTTCTGGCTTCAGAACCTAGACCTTATCTCCAATCACTGCCCGGGTTTGAAAATGATGAAGAAATCAGAACTCTTTCCCCATGGCAAGACACCTTGTGGTTGGCATGTTGTCCAAGGTTCAGTGTAGTTGAAACCAGTGTTGCCCATGAGGCCCCGCCCATGCTTGCGGGCCACATTGGTCACAAACACACATTGTGACCCTCAGCCTGAGCCCAGTCCTCAGGTAAGGCCTCTCAGTGGCTGGATGGAGAGACAGCATATTGGGCTTGCCATGCCCCTAGGCCCCAATTTTTAACCCTAGTTCGTGTTGTCCCTTCACTCTTCCCCAGGGCTCTGCTTTGGAATTCCTCTTTTGGTGGGACACCTGAGGTAACAAACCCGAAAGGAGTCCTCCCATCCCACAGATTGACGAAAAAACAATAGGGGGATTGGGCCAAGTCCAGAGAGAGCAAGATTCGTCCATGGCCCATGAGGCCTCCGCAACATTCCACGGCCATCGCTGATATAAAATCCAGAGACAAAAGCCTGAGTATGCGCCTCAGACTCGCTCATTCTTCATATCCTGAAGAGTTCTTCAGATAAGAAACTACACGGCACTCGAATGCACCCAAAATATATAGTCTAACCTGGGCACTAATGCACTGTCTGACAACCTGAGCCCGGACATCGTGAACAACACCCAGACAGCTGACCGAACACTGAACACAACAGACCCGCCATGGCCTTAGGTCATCATCTCTTCCCTACCTCAGTTTTCAGGCTTCAGAACCTAGACCTTATCTCCATTCACTGCCCACGGGTCACTGTGATGCAGAAATCAGAACTCTTCCTTACCCATGGCAAGAAACCTTGTGGTTGGCATGTTGTCCAAAGTTCAGTGTAGGAGAAACCAGCATTCACCCTGAGGCCCCGCCATTCTTGAGTGCGACGAGGGCATAAACACGCATTGTGACCCTCAGCGTGAGTCCTGTCCTCTAGTACATCCTCTCAGTGGCTGGATCATTAGATGTCTTAATGGGCTTGACATGTCCCTAGGCCCCAATTTTAAAACAGATTTCTGGTTGTCCAGTCGCCATTCCCCAGGGCTCTACTCTGGAATCCCTCATTTGGTGGGACACCTGAGGTTGAAAAACAAAAAAAACAAATCAACAACCACAGAACAACGGACTTCTTCCATCCCAAAGGATGACCCCAAACTCTTTGGACGGGGCCAAACCCCCAGAGAGTAAGACTCGTCCATTTCCCATGAAGCTACCCGGAAATTTCACGGCCATGAGTGACACGATATCCAGAGACAAAAACTTGAGCAAGAGCCTCACACTTGCCATTTTTTCATATCCCGAAGAGTTCTCCTCATGGTCTGTAGATCAGTCCTGCCATACCTATGATCCGAAACATAAGCCGAGTTTGTGTTTTTCAGACAACTGTCCAAACAGCCGTGGCCTACACACCCTACAGGCTCAGGCACCTGGATCCAAACCTGACGACTGTGCTTGCCCTCTCCAAGGGAATTGTATGTGCCCATTCCAATGGCCAAAATACTAAAAATAGGATAAACCTCCAAAGTCCCTGAGGCCATCCGAATATTTGTGGCTTCCCAGGACCAACAGGGTATTCTGGGCCCATATGAGCGCCTACCTGCACTCAGAGCCGTAGACTGATGTCCCCAGAGGTAAAAAGGAACGAACAGGCCCCTAAGCACCTATCGGATCAATTGCTTTGTTTTCCAGGCATCTCTCCTCAGAGGCCTGGATTTCAATATCAGCATATGGCTGTTTCTTGACTCAACCATCAGAACAAATCTCATCTACACATGCGAAAATTGCACGATGGAGCTGTGTGAAAGCCTCTCTTTAGGAGAACCCTTCAGGGCCCCAGTACCACCGCTTCATTCCAAGGTCTCCATAGACACAAAATCATATTAGGACACATCCACGGGAGAGTCCATTTCAACTCAGCCTCATCGGTTGCTCCCCCAGATCCAGCAGATCTAATCTGTCTTGTTGCTTGGAGACAATTGGAATGCGAGGTGGGCTACCCAGCCATCCATCCTTAGAACCCTGCTCAGAATTGTTGTCCTGGAGCCCACCAACAGGTCTCAATTGTCCTGCAGAAGAATCTTTGCAGTTGGGAGCTTCTCACAACTCCCATCGTGGGAAAACCCGCATGGCCTCGTGATCCACCCCCCCTTCAAAAGGGGCGATCAGGGACAGAATGTCCTAATTGAGCGATCGTCTGATCCTCGCCCAGACTTCAGATGCACAAGATATCCATTCAGGTCTGTAGATTGTGCCTGCCATATCCTCACCCAGAAACATAGGCCTAGCTTGGGTTCACAGACTTCCGTCCTCAGACTACTGGCCCACAAGCCCTCCAGTTTGGCAATCCAGAACTACAATGCAGCACTCTGCCTTCCCTCCAGAAGAAAAACATTGCCCTCTGGGGCGACCCAGCAATCCCAAATGAGGAACAACGGGGAACACCATTCGGCTGTACCCCAAATATATAGGCTGACCTGGGAACTAATGCATTTTCTGACACAGCCTGAGCCTGGACCTCCTAGCCCCACCCAGACAGCTGGCCGCACACTGAGAACATCGGACCCGCCATGGCCTTAGGTCGTCATCTCTTCTCAACCTCGGTTTTCAGGCTTCAGAACCTAGGCCTTATCTCCAATCACTGCCCAGGGGTGACTGTGCTGCAGAAAACAGATCTCTTCCTTACCCGGGCAAGAAACGTAGTGGTTGGCATGTTGTACAACGTTCAGTGTAGGAGAAACCAGCATTCAACCTGAGGCCCCGCCCATTCTTGAGAGCGACGAGAGCATAAACACGCATTGTGACCCTCAGCGTGAGTCCTGTCCTCTTGTACGTTCTCTCAGTGGCTGAAACATTAGATGTCATAATGGGCTTGAAATATCCCTAGGTCCCAATTTTTAACCAGATTTCTGGTTGTCCAGTTGCCCCTCCCCAGGGCTTTACTCTGGAATCCCTCATTTGGTAGGACACCTGAGGTTGAAAAACAAAACAAAACAAATCAACAGCAACAGAACAATGGAGTTCTTCCATCCCACAGAATGACCCCAAACTCTTTGGAAGGGGCCAACCCCCAGAGAGTAAGACTCGTCCATTTCCCATGAAGTCACCCGGAAATTTCACGTCCATGAATGACACGATATCCAGAGACAATAACTTGAGCAAGAGCCTCACACTCGCCCCTTTTCCATATCCCGAAGAGTTCTCCTCATGGTCTGTAGATCAGTCCTGCCATACCTATGACCCGAAACTTAAGCCGAGTTTGTTTTTTCAGACAACTCTCCAAACAGCCCTGGCCTACACACCCTACAGGCTCAGGCCCCTGGAGCCAAAGCTGACGACTGTGCTTGCCCTCTCAAAGGGAATTGTATGTGCCCACTCCAATGGCCACAACCCTACTAAGAGTATAAATCCAAAATCCCTGAGGCCATCACAATATTTGTGGCTTCCCAAGACAAATGGGGCAATCTGGGCTCATCTGGGAACCTACCGGCACTCAGACCCGTAGACTGATGTCCCCAGAGGTCAAAGGATTGAACAGGCCCGTAGGAACCTACCGGATCCATTGCTTTGGTTTCCAGGTATCTCTCCTCAGAGGCCTGGAAAACCCCCATGGCCTCGTGATCCACCGCCCCTTCAAGAAGCGGCCATCAGTGACAGACTGTCCAACTTGAGCGATCGTCTGATCGTCGCCCTGACTTCAGATGCACGAGATCTCGATTCAGGTCTGTAGATTGTGACTCCCATATCCTCACCCAGAAACCTAGGACTAGCTAGGGTTCTCAGACTTCCGTCCTAGGACTACTGGCCCACAAGCCCTCCAGTTTGGCAATCCAGAACTACAATGCAGCACTCTGCCTGCCCTCCAGAAGAAAAACATTGCCCTCTGGGGCGACCCAGAAATCCCAAATGAGGAACAACGGGGAACACCATTCGGCTGTACCCAAAATATATAGGCTGACCTGGGAACTAATGCCCTTTCTGACACAGCCTGAGCCTGGACCTCCTAGCCCCACCCAGACAGCTGGCCGCAAACTGAGCACATCGGACCCGCCATGGCCTTAGGTCGTCATCTCTTCTCAACCTCGGTTTTCAGGCTTCAAAACCTAGACCTTATCTCCAATCACTGCCCAGGGGTGACTGTGCTGCAGAAAACAGATCTCTTCCTTACCCGGGCAAGAAACGGAATGGTTGGCAGGATGTACAACGTTCAGTGTAGGAGAAACCAGCATTCACTCTGAGGCCCCGCCCATTCTTGAGTCCGAAGAGGGCATAAACACGCATTGTGACCCTCAGCGTGAGTCCTGTCCTCTAGTACGTCCACTCAGTGGCTGGACCATTAGATGTCATAATGGGCTTGACATGTCCCTAGGCCCCAATTTTTAACCAGATTTCTGGTTGTCCAGTCGCCCCTCCCCAGGGCTCTACTCCGGAATCCCACATTTGGTGGGATACCTGAGTTTGAAAAACAAAACAAAACAAATCAACAGCAACAGAACAATGGACTTCTTCCATTGCACAGAATGACCCCAATCTCTTTGGACGGGGCCAAACCCCAGAGAATAAGACTCGTCCATTTCCCATGAAGTCACCCGGAAATTTCACGACCATGAGTGACATGTTATCCAGAGATAAAAACTTGAGAAAGAGCCTCACACTCGCCCTTTTTTCATATCCCGAAGAGTTCTCCTCATGGTCTGTCGATCAGGCCTGCCATACCTATGACCAGAAACATAAGCCGAGTTTGTGTTTTCAGACAACTGTCCAAACAGCCCTGGCCTACACACCCTACAGGCACCGGCCCCTGGGGCCTAACCTGACGACTGTGCTTGCCCTCTCCAAGCGAATTGTATGTGCCCACTCCAATGGCCACAACCCTACTAAAAGGATAAACCTCCAAAGTCCCTGAGGCCATCCCAATATTTGTGGCTTCCCAGGACAAATGGGGCAATCTGGGCCCATCTGAGCACCTACCGGCACTCAGACCCGTAGACTGATGTCCCCAGAGGTAAAAAGGAACGAACAGGCCCCTAGGCACCTATCGGATCCATTGCTTTGGTTTCGAGGCATCTCTCCTCAGAGGCCTGGATTTCAATAACAGCATATGGCTGTTTCTTGACTCACCCATCAGAACAAATCTCATCTACACATGGGAAACTTGCACGATGGAGCTGTGTGAAAGCCTCTCTTTAGGAGAACCCTTCAGGGCCCCAGTGCCACCGCTTCATTCCAAGGTCTCCATAGACACAAAATCATATTAGGACACATCCATAGGAGAGTCCATTTCAACTCAGCCTCCTCGGTTGCTCCCCCAGATCCAGCAGATCTAACCAGTCTCGTTGCCTGGAGACAATTGGAATGCGAGGTGGGCTACCCAGCCATCCATCCTTAGAACCCTGCTCGGAATCGTTGTCCTGGAGCCAACCAACAGGTCTCAATTGTCCTGTAGAAGAATCTTTGCAGTTGGGAGCTTCTCACAACTCCCATCGTGGGAAAACCCCCCTGGCCTCTTGATCCACCCCCCCTTCAAGAAGGGGCCATCAGGGACAGAATGTCCAACCTGAGCGACCGTCTGATCCTCTCCCTGACTCAGATGCACGAGATCTCGATTCAGGTCTGTAGATTGTGCCTGCCATATCCTCACCCAGAAACCTAGGACTAGCTAGGGTTCACAGACTTCCGTCCTCAGACTACTGGCCCACAATACTTCCAGTTTGGAAATCCAGAACTACAATGCAGCACTCTGCCTGCCCTCCAGAAGAAAAACATTGCCCTCTAGGGCTACCCAGTAATCCCAAATTAGGATCAACGGGCCACACCATTTGGCTGTAACCCAAATATATAGGCTGACCTGGGCACTAATGCCCTTTCTGACACAGCCTGATCCTGGACCTCCTGGCCCCACCCAGACAGCTGGCCGCACACTGAGCACATCGGACCCGCCATGGCCTTAGGTCGTCATCTCTTCTCAACCTCGGTTTTCAGGCTTCAGAATGTAGACCTTATCTCCAATCACGGCCCGGGTTTTGAAAACGATGCAGAAATCAGAACTCTTTCCCCATGGCAAGACACCTTGTGGTTGGCATGTTGTCAAGATTCAGTGTAGTTGAAATCAGTGTGGCCCATGAGGCCCCGCCCATGCTTGCAGGCCACATTGGTCACAAACACACATTGTGACCCTCAGCCTGAGCCCAGTCCTCAGGTAAGGCCTCTCAGTGGCTGGATGGAGAGACAGCATATTGGGCTTGCCATGCCCCTAAGCCCCAATTTTTAACCCATAGTTCGTGTTGTCCCTTCACTCTTCCCCAAGGCTCTGCTTTGGAATTCCTCTATTGGTGGGACACCTGAGGTAAACAAACCCGAAAGGAGTCTCTCCCATCCACAGATTTATTGACGAAAAATCAATTGGGATCGGGCCAAGTCCAGAGAGAGCAAGATTCGTCCATGGCCCATGAGGCCTCGCCAACATTCCACGGCCATCGCTGATATAAAAACCAGAGTCAAAAGCCTGAGTATGCGCCTCAGAATCGCTCATTCTTCATATCCTGAAGAGTTCTTCAGATAAGAACCTACACGGCACTCGAATGCACCAAAAAAAAGTATATAGTCTAACCTGGGCACTAAGATGCACTGTCTGACAACCTGAGCCCGGACCTCGTGAACAACAACACCCAGACAGCTGACCGCACATTTGAGCACAAACAGATCCGCCATGGCCTTAGGTCATCATCTCTTCCCTACCTCAGTTTTCAGGATTCAGAACCCTAGACCTTATCTCCATTCACTGCCCACGGTTCACTGTGATGCAGAAAGAAATCAGAACTCTTCTTACCCATGGCAAAGAAACCTTGTGGTTGCATGTGTGTCCAAACGTTCAGTGTTAGGAGAGAAACCAGCATTCACCCCTGAGGCCCCCGCCCATTCTTGAGTGCGATGAGGGGCATAAACACGCATTGTGACCCTCAGCGTGAGTCCTTGTCCTCTATTACGTCCTCTCAGTGGCCTGGACCCATTAGATGTCATAATGGCTTTTGACATGTCCCAGGTGGGCCCAAATTTGTTAACCAGATTTCTGTTTTGTCCAGTCGCCCCTCCCCAGGGCTCTAACTCTGGGAATCCCCTCATTTGGTGGGACACCTGAGGTTGAAAAAACAAAACAAAAAAAATACAAATCCAACAACAACCAGAAAACGGACTTCTTCCATCCCACAGAATGACCCCAAAAACTCATTTGGACGGGGCCAAACTCCCAGAGAGTAAGGACTCGTCCATTTCCCCATGAAGGAAGTCACCCCGGAAATTTCACGGACCCATGAGTGACACGATATCCAGAGACAAAAACTTGAGCAAGAGCCTCACACTCGCCCTTTTTTATTATCCCGAAGAGTTCTCCTCATGGTCTGTAGATAGTCCTGCCATACCTATGCCCGAAACATAAGCCGAGTGTGTGTTTTCAGACAAACTGTCCAAAAGCAGCACTGGCCTAGCACACCCTACAGGCTTCAGGCCCCTGGAGCCAAACCTGACGACTGTGATGCCCTCCCTCTCCAAGGGAATTGTATCTGCCCAATTCCAATGGCCACACAACCCTCCATAAGAGGAAAACCTCCAAAGTCCCTGAGGCCATACCAATATTTGTGGCTTCCCAGGACAAACAAATGGGCAATCTGGGCCATCTGAGCACCTACCGCCGCACTCAGACCCGTAGAACTGATGTCCCCAGAGGTAAAAGGGAACGAACAGGCCCAGTCAGGCACCTATCGGATTCCATTGCTTTTGGTTTCCAGGCATCTCTCCTCAGAGGCCTGGATTTCAATAACAGCATATGGCTGTTTCTTGACTCACCCATCAGAACAAATCTCATCTACACATGGGGTAACTGCACGATGGAGCTGTGTGAAAGCCTCTCTTTAGGAGAACCCTTCAAGGCCCCAGTGCCACCGCTTCATTCCAGGTCTCCATAGACACAATCATCATATTAGGGACACATCCACGGGAGAGTCCATTTCAACTCAGCCTCCTCGGGTTGCTTTGCTCCCCCAGATCAGCAGATCTAACCTGTCTTGTTGCTTGGAGACAATTGGAATGCGAGGTGGGCTACCCAGCCATCCATCCTTAGAACCCTGCTCGGAATCGTTGTCCTGGAGCCAACCAAACAGTTTCTCAATTGTCCTGCACGAAGAATCTTTGCAGTTGGGAGCTTCTCACAACTCCCATCGTGGGAAAAACACCCATGGCCTCGTGTCCACCCCCCCTTCAAGAAGGGGCCATCAGGGACAGAATGTCCAACCAGCTGATCGTCTGATCCCGCCCCTGACTTCGGGATGCACGAGATCTCGATTCAGGATCTGCGTAGATTGTGCCTGCCATATCCTCACCCAGAAACCTAGGCCTAGCTTGGGTTCTCAGACTTCCGTCCTCAGACTACTGGCCCACAAAGCCCTCCAGTTTGGCAATCCCAGAACTACAATGCAGCACTCTGCCTGCCCTCCAGAAGAAAAACATTGCCCTCTGGGCGCTAAACCCCAAGAAACCCCAAATGAGGAGGTTCAACCTGCACGCCATTCGGCTGTGATCCCACCCAAATATATAGGCTGACCTGGGCACTAATGCCCCTTTCTGACACAGCCTTGAGCCTGGACCTCCTGGCCCCACCCAGACAGCTGGCCGCACACTGAGCACATCGGACCCGCCATGGCCTTAGTTCGTCATCTCTTCTCAACCCTCGGTTTTTCAGGCTTCCGAACCTAGACCTTATCTCCAATCACGGCCCGGGTTGAAAAACGATTGCAGAAATTCAGAACTCTTTCCCCATGGCAAGAAAACCTTGTGGTTGGCATGTTGTCCAAGGTTCAGTGTAGTTTGAAACCAGTGTGGCCCATGAGGCCCGCCCATGCTTGCGGGCAACATTGGTCACAAACACAACATTGTGACCCTCAGCCTGAGCCCGTTCCTCAGGTAAGGCCTTCTCAGTTGCTGGATGGAGAGACAGCATATTGGGATTGCCATGCCCCTATGCCCCAATTTTTAACCGTAGTTCGTGTTGTGTCCCTTCACTCTTCCCCAGGGCTCTGCTTTTGGGGCCGTAATTACCTCTCTTTTGTTGGGACACCGGAGGTAACAAACCTGAAAGTAGTCCTCCCATCCCACAGATGACGAAAAAACAATTAGGGATTTCTCCCGGGCCCAAGCTCCACAGAGATGATAACAAGATTTCGTCCATGTTGCCCATGAGGCCTCCCCAAACATGTACCACGGCCATCGCGCATGATGATACAAAATCCATCAAGACAAAAGCCTGAGCACGCCGCCTCAGTCGGCTCGCTCTTCTCTTCATATCCTGAAGAGTTCTTCAGACAGAATTAATTACATAGACGGCACTCGAATTCACCCAAAAATGTATATAGTCTAACCTTGGGCACTAATTGCACTGTCTGACAACCTGAGCCCGGACCTCGTGACCAACACCCAGACAGCATGACCTGCACACTTTTTTTTCCCATGAGCAACATCAGACCCGCCATGGCCTTATGGTCATCATATCTCTCTTCCCTAACCTCATTTTTCAGGCTTCAGAACTCTACACTTATCTCCAATCACTGCCCAGGGGTGACTATGATTCAGAAATCAGAACTCTTCTTTACCCATTACCAATGGCCTAAACCTTGTGGTTATTGCATGTTGTCCAACGTTCAGTGTATTGGAAAACCAGCATTCACCCTGATTTTTTTTTCCTACTCTCCCAGCCCATCTTGAGTGGTTGCGAAGAGAGGGCTAAACACACGCATTTTGTGACCCTCAGCGTGAGTCCTGTCCTCTAGTACGTCCTCTCAGGTGGTGCGGAGTGCCCATATAGGAATGTCATAATGGGACTTGACATGTCCCTAGGCCCCAATTTTTTAACCAGATTTCTGGTTGTCCAATGTCGCCCCTCCCCAGGGCTCTACTCTGGAATCCCCCTCATTTGGTGGGTCACCTGAGGTTTTGAAAACCAAAACAAAACAAATCAACAACAAACAGAACAACGGACTTCTTCATTCCCCACAGAATGACCCCAACTCTTTGGACGGGGCCAAAACCCCCAGAGAGTAAGACTCGTCCATTTCCCTTGAGTCACCCGCCGAAATTTTCACGACCATGAGTTGACACGATATCCAGAGACAAAACCTTGAGCAAATGATCCTCACACTCGCCCTTTTTTTTTTCATATCCGAGAGTTCTTCTCCACTCGACTCTGTAGATCAGTCCTGCCATACCTATGACCCGAAACATAAGCCGAGTTTTTGTGTTTTCGAGACCAACTGTCCAAACATCCCTGGCCTACACACCCCGTACAGGCTCAGGCCCCTGGAGCCAAACCTGACGACTGTGCTTGCCCTCTCCAACGGGGAATTGTATGTGCCCCCATTCCAATGGCCACAACCCTACTAATAGGATAAACCTCCAAATTCCCTGAAGGCCATTCCAATATTTGTGGCTTCCCAGGACAAACAGGGGCAATCTGGGCCCATCTGAGCACCTACTTCACTCAGACATGCCTAGACTGATGTCCCCATGAGGTAAAAAGGAACGAACAGTTCCCCTAGTCACCTATCTTGATTCCATTGCTTTGGTTTCCAGGCATCTCTCAATCAGAGGCGCTGGATTTTCAAATAACAGGCCATTATGCTTTTTTTCTGACTCACCCACAGAACAAACATCCATCTACACATGGGGAAAACTTGCACGCCATGGAGCTTGTTTGGAAAGCCTCTTCTTTTAGGGAAAACCCTCAAGGGGCCCCAGTTCGCACCCTTTCATGTCCAATTCTCGCTCCTAGACACAAAAATCATTTTAGGACACATCCACGGAATATTCCATCACGTTGCAACTCATTCCTTCTCTCGGTTGCTTCCCCCAGATCCAGCCGATCTAACCTGGTCTTTGTTGGCAGACAGTTGGCTTATGCAATTGGAATTTTTCTTTTCTTTAGGTGGCTTGCTACCCAGCCATCCATCCTTTTAGAACCCTGCTCGGAATCGTTGTCCTGGAGGCCAACCAACAGGTCTCAATTGTCCTGCAGAAGAATTTTTGCAAGTTGGGGTAGCTTTCTCCACAACTCCCCATCGTGGGAAAACCCCATTGCCTCGTGATCCACCCCCCCTTCAAAAAGGGGCCATCAGGGACAGAATGTCCAAACCTGAGCGATCGTCTGTATCCTCGCCTTGACTTCAGATGCACGAGATCTCGTATCAGTCTGTTAGATTGTGCCTGCCATATCCTCACCCCAGAAACCTAGGCCTAGATTGGCATCTTTGGTTTCTCAGACTTCCTGTCCTTTCAGACTACTGGCCCACAATCCCTCCAGTTTGGGCGATCCAGAACTATCAATGCATCACTCTGCCTGCCCTCCAGAAAGAAAAAACATTGCCCTCTGGGTCTACCCCAGAAAACCCAAATGAGCATCAACCTGTCAGCCATTCGGGCTGTACCCCAATATATAAAGGCGGACTCTGGGCACTCAATCCCTTTCCAGAACTCCCTGGTCATGGACCCCCTCCTGGCCCACCAACGCAGACAGCTGGCCACAACACTGAGCACTTCCAGACCCGTCATGGGCCTTAGTGTCGTCATCTCTTCCTCTCAATCTCGGTTTTTTCATGCCTACCCACCCACAGCTCAGGACCCTGAGCCAATCTCCAATCAACTTGCCCAGGCCAACTGAATTGTGAATTGCAAAAAGTCACAACTCTATTAACGATGGCAAGACAACCAAGTTCTGCCATTGCATGTTTGTCCACGGTTCAGGACAAGTAGGTGAAACCAGCCTATATGAGCCCCTGAGGCCCCGCCCATAGCCTTGCGTGCCCCACCTTTCGGTCAAAAACACATCATTGTGACACCTCATCCGTGAGTCCTGTTCTCAGGTAAGGCCTCTCATGTGCTGGATTGGTAGATGACCTTATGGGCTTACATGGGCTTGGCGCCCCATTTTTTTTATGGGACACCTAGGCCCCAATTTTTAAACCATAGTTTCGGGTTGTCCCTTCATACTCTTCCCCAGGGCTCTGCTTTGGAATTCCTGAATCGGTTTGGTGGGACAACCTGAGGTCTAACAACACCTGAAACGGAGTCCTCCCATCCCCATCCCACAGATTACTGAACAAGAACCATTGGGATCGGGTGCCAAAACCCCCAGAGAGCAAGATTCGTCCATGGCCCATGAGGCCTCCCGGAACATTCCACGACCATCGGCTGAACAAAATCCAGAGACAAAAGCCGGAGCACTTAGCAACTCAGGACTCTGCTCTTCTTCATACCTGAAGAGTTTCTTCAGGATAAGAACCTACACAGCACTCAAATACATACACCAAAATATATAGTCTACCCCTAATGCACTGCAACTATTGCAATGTGAACTGACAACACTGAGCACTTCGGCCACCCCGGCTGACCAACACCCAGACTTAGCCGCTACACCTGATATCAACATCTGAAACCTGCCATGGACCTTAAGATCCATCATCTCTTCCCTACCTTTGCAAGGGTGGTTGTTGTCCAACTTCAGTATGGCAAACCTAGACCTAATCTCTAAGCACGGCCCAATTCCTGAATGCGGATGCAGAAACATCAGACTCTGGCTTACCCATGGAAGCACACCGAGGAGATGAATCTTAGTGGTTGGCATGTTTGTCCAATATGTTCAGTGTCCCTAGACCTTGCCAGCATTCCGTCCGAACTAAGGGCCCCTGATGCTCCTAAAGTGCTATCTATCCCTGGTGCGACGAGGTGCCATAAAACACGCATTGGTTTCCAGAAACCCAAGCACTTGTGAGGCCTGGTCCTCTAGTATCAGGCATAGGGGGGCAGTCGTCACGTGAACTGGACCAGTAGATGTCTCAGTGGCTGGAGCATTACATTCATGACACTTGTCCCCTATGCCCACAATATTTTAAAGCCAGATCTTCTGGATGTCCCCAGTCCCCCAGGGCCCCAGGGCATACTCTACTCTGGAATCCCTCATTTGGTGGGACAACCTGAGAGGGTTGATAAAACAAAACAAATCAACAACACAAATCAACAACAACAGAAAGTGACCCGTTTCTTCCATCCCACACAGAACCCACCCCAAAACTCTTTGGACGGGGGCCTCAAAAAAAAAAAAAAAGCCCAGAGAGTAAGACTCTGTCAAACATTTCATCATGAGAAAACCACCCGGAAATTTCACGACCATTGAGTGACACAATATCCAGAGACAAAAACTTTGAGCAAGGCCTTCACACTCGCCCCTTTTTTCATATCCTAGATGAAAAGTTCGCTAAGAGCCTCATGGTCTGTATATCCTGAGTCCTGCCATACCTATGACCCCTGCCAACATAATAAGCCGAGTTTGTGCCGATTTTTTTTCAGACAACTGTCCAAACAGCCCTGGCCACTACACACCCTAACAGGCTCAGGCCCCTGGAGCCAACCATGAAGACTGGGCTTGCCCCTGTCCAAGGGAATTGTATGTGCCCATTCCCAATGGACCACAACCCTACTAATAGGATAAACTCCAAAACTGTCCCCTGATGCCATCCCAATTTTTGATGGCTTCCCAGGACAAACAGGGGCAACATTGAGCCCATGTGAGCACACTACCGCACGTCAGGCGCACTCAGAACCCTTAGACTGATGTCCCCAGAGGTAAAAAAGGAACGACAACAGGCCCATTGGCACCTATCGGATCTATTGCTTTTGGTTTTCCAGGCATCTCTCCTTAGAGATCCTTAGAAACCCTTAGAACCCTGCTTTGCCGTCGTGTCCTTATGGGACCATCCTTTGAGCATCCAACAGTGGTCGACTGTCCCCACAGGGAGTCCTTGTGCATGGACCACCTCACAACTCATATCCATGGAAAGCTTTCCAAGGTCACATGAATTGGCCCCAATCCCCCTGGGGGCCATGAAGGTCGGATCATGGAAAGAAAACTCCAACCTAATCCAACGGCTGATCTTCGCCTTGATACTACCTCAATCTGAGATGCACGAGATCTTGATTTTGACTCTATCCAGAGTGTGCACCTGCTGTTGCCCCTCACCCCAAAAACCTAAGCCTGTAGCTGCGTGTTCTCAGACTTCCCCTCCCTCACTCTAGGGAGGACCACACGCCCTCCATGTTGGGATTTCCGGATGACACAGTGCTGCACTCTGCCTGCCCCTAGAAGAAAAACGTTGCCTATTTGGTCTACCCAGAAACCTCAAATGAGGGATAAACCTGCATGCCACTCCAACTGTACCACCAATTATATAGTCTAGCCTGTGCCAACTAATGCCCTGTCTGACACAACCTGAGGCCTGAATTACCCCCAACCGACACCCAGACAGCTTGCCGTACACTGAGAACATCTGAACCGCCATGGGCCTTAGGTTGCCATCTCTTTCCCAACCTGGTTTTTCAGGCTACAGACACCTAGACCTTATCTCTAACCACCTTTCCCATGGGTGAACGTGATGCAAAGAAATCAATAACTCCGCCCTCCCTCTCGTCAGAATCTTGTGGTTGGCATCTTATCCAAAGTTCATGTAGGACCCCTGTAGGGCCTACAGGAGTAGTAGTAGGGCCCGATGGTAGTGTATTTGAGGTAGTGTAGGGTCCTGAGGCCCGCCCATGCTTAAGAGCTGCGGTGGGGCACAAACACACATTGGGACCCTCAGTTTGACACCCTGTCCTCAAGTAAAGCCTCTCAGTGGCTGGACCATGAGCCCACATATGGGGCCTGCCATGCCCCAAGTCCCCCAATCTTAACCAGAGGTAGAGACATCTAGTCACCCCCTACTCAGGGCTCTGCTCTGGAATCCCTCTTTGGTGGGACATTTGAGGTAAGTAAACACAGAAAGGATTCCTCCCACCCACAGAATGACCCCAATCACTTGGGATCAGGCCCATCCCCAGAGAGAAAGACTCCTCCATGG
This sequence comes from Mustela putorius furo, assembly GCF_011764305.1. NCBI lineage: Eukaryota > Metazoa > Chordata > Mammalia > Carnivora > Mustelidae > Mustela > Mustela putorius. Next base: position 8,345 of record NW_025421893.1, on the reverse strand, counting down.
CCCATGAGGCCAGCCCGACATTCCACGGCCACTATTGACACAAAATCCAGAGACATAAAGCCTCACCCTTAGGTCATAGCCCAAAAAATTCTCCTCATAGTCTGTAGATCGGCCTGCCATACCTACGTCCCCAAACCGTGTTTTCAGACTTCTATCCTGACATCCCTGTCCCACACACCCCCTCCAGGCTGAGGCCCCTGGAGCCACACCTCAGGACTGTGCCTGCCCTCTCCAAGGAAATTCTTCCCATTCCATTGGCCACAACCCTACAGATTAGGAGAAACCCTCCAAAGTCCCAGAGGCCATTTCCAATAGTGTAGGCCGCCCCACAGTACAAAGAGGGGGGTGATCTGTCCACAAGCTGAGCAACGACCTCAACTCACTCACCCGTAGACAGATATCCCAAGAGAAAGGTATTAAAACTGGACAGGCCCCTAGAACGTAATTGGTTCCATTGCTTTTTGTTTCTAAGCATCTCTCCTCAGAGGCCTGGTTTTCCCAATACCAGCATATGGGGGATTCCAGAGATACCAATCAGAACAAATCTTGTCTCCACATGGGAAACTTATCCTTTGGAGCTCTGTAAAAACCTCCAGTTAGGAGAAACCTTCAGGTAACCGGAGCCACCGCCCTATTCCAAGGTCTCCATGGACACAAACCCGCATTATGACCATTCGGCAGGAGAGTACATTTCAACTCAGCCCCCGTTGATTACTCCCCCAGAGCCAGAATATCAAACCTGCCCTTGTCGCTAGGAGACAACTGGAATGCAAAGCAGACTCTCTAGGCATCCATCGTTGGAATCCTGCTCTGGCGCCGTTCCATATGGGATGTCCTGGGAGCCTTCCAAACAGGTCTTTGACTGTCCTGCAGAAGGAATCCTTGCAGATTGGAGCATCTCACAACTCCTATCGTGGGAAAACCTACATGGCCTCATGAGATGCTCCCCTTTATAAAGGGGCCATCATGGACAGAAACTCCAACCTGAGCCAACTTCTGATCCATTGCTTTGGTTTCTATGTATCTCTCCTCAGAGGCCTGGTTTCCAATATCAGAATATGGGGGTTTTCCTAAGGAAACAATCAGAACAGATCTCATCTCCACATGAGAAACTTGCTCTTTGGAGCTGTGTCAATACCTCAGGTTTAGGAGGATCCTTCAGGGCGCTGGCACCATGGCCCAATTCCAAGGTCTCCAAGGACACAAACTTACATTATGATCCATCCTCAGGAGAGTCCATTTCAAATCAGCCCCCCTCGGCTGCTCACCCAGAGCCAGCAGATCAAACCTGCCTTGGGTCACTAGGAGACAGTTGGAATGCGAGGTGGGCTGCCCAGGCATCCATCCTTAGAACCCTGCTCTGGAGAATTTCTTTATGGGACGTCTTGAATCCAACCAACCTGTCTTGACTGTCTCGCAGAATGAATCCTTGTGGTTTGAAGCATCACACAATCCCACTGTGAGAAAACCTCCATTTCCTCATGATGCCCCCCACACCTTCATAAATGGGCCATCATGGACAGAAACTCCATCCTAAGCCAAAGTCTGATCCGCGCCCTGAATTCAGAAGCACGAGATCTCGATTCAGCACTTGAGAGTGTGCCTGCTGTGCCCTGCCCTCGCCCCGAAACCTAAGCCTAACTTGTGTTTCTCAGACTTCCGTCTTCACAATCCTGGCCACACCCCCTCCAGTTTTGGCAATTCTGGAGACACAATGCAGCACTCTGCCTGCCCTCCAGAAGAAAAATTTGCCCTATAGGGCTAACCAGAAACGCCAAATGAGTAACAACCTGCATGCCACTCGACCATACCCCCAATTATACAATCTAGCCTGTGCACTAAAGCCCTGTCTGACACAGCCTGAAGGCAGACCTCCAGTCCAACACCCCAGACAGCTGGCCGTACACTGAGCATATCAAACCCACAATGGCTTTCGGCCATCATCTCTACCCAACCTCAGTTTTCACCTTCAGAACCTAGACCTTATCTCCACTCACTGCTCAGGAGTGAACGTGATACAAGAATCAGAAACTTCTCCTTCGCCCATGGCAAGAAACCTTGTGGTTGGCATGTGGTGTCCAACGTTCATTGTAGGAGAAAGCAGCAGCATGGACTATGAGGCCCCCACCTATCCCTGAGGGCTACAATTTGCACAAACACACATTGTGACCCCTCAGCGTGAGCCCCTATCCTCATGTAAAGCCTCTTAGTGACTGGAACAACAGCCCACATATGGGGCTTGCCAAGCCCCTAGTCCCCCAATCTCAACCAGAGTTAGAGATGTCTAGTCACCCCTACTCAGGGCACTGCTCTGGAATCCCTCTTTGGTGGGGGACACCTGAGGTAAAAAAAAAAAAAAAAATACAGAAAGGACTCTTCCCATCCACAGAATGATCCCAACCACTTGGGATCAGGCCAAATCACCAGAGAAAGACTTGTCCATGGCCCTTGAGGACACCCCCCGACATTCCATCCACGGCCACCGTAGGCACAAAATCCAGAGACAAAAGCCTGAGCAAACGCCACATACTCGCCCTTTGTTCATAGCCCGGAAAATTCTCACGGTCTGTAGATCGAGCCTTCATACATACATACATCCCCAAACCTAAGCTGAGTTTGTGTTTTCAGACTTCTGTCCCCACAGTCCTGGCCCACACACCCCATCCAAGCTGGGGCCCCTGGAGCCCACACCTGAGGACTGTGGCTTCCTTCTCCAGGGGAATTCTGCCATTTCCATTGGCCACAACCCTATAGATTAGGAGAAAAACCTCCAAACTCCCCGAGGCCATCCCAATAGTGTTGGCTGCCCAGGACAAACAGGGATGATCTTTCACAAGTTAGGAAACTACCTCCACTCAGACCCAGAGACAGATATCCCCATAGAATAAGATTGAACTGGACAGGCACTTAGGCCCTAATCAGATCCATTGCTTTTGTTTCCAGGCATCTCTCCTCAGAGGCCTGGTTACCAATACCAGCATATGGGGGATTACTGAGGCACTCATAGAAAAATCTCGTCTCCACATAGGAAATGTACTCTTTGGAGCTCTATAAAAAACCTCTGTTTAGGAGAATCTTTCAGGGCCCCGGATCAAGCGCCCCCATTCCAAGGTCTCCATGGACTTAAACCCACATTATGATCTATCCTCGGTAGAGTCCATGTCAAACTCATCCCCCTTGGTTTCTCCCCCCAGGGCCTGCAGATCAAACCTGCCTTGTTGCTAGGAGACAACTAGAATGGGAGGCGGGCTGCCCAGGCATCCATCCTTAGAACCCTACTCTGGAGTCGTTCCATATGGGACATCCTAGAGCCATCCAACAGGTCTCAAGTGTCCCACAGAAGGAATCTTTGCAGTCTGGTGCATCTCACAAACTCCCATTGTGGGAAAATCTTCATGGCCTCTTGAGACGCTCCACTTTATAAAGGGGCCATCATGGACAGAAACTCCAACCTGAGCAAACGTCTGATATTCGCCCTGGCTTCAGGTGCATGAGATCTTGATTCAGCTCTGCAGAGTGTGCCTTCTGTGCCCTCACCCCAAAAAACTAAGCCTAGCTTGTGTTCTCAGACTACCGTCCTCACACCCCCCCTGGCCCAAAGCCCTACAATTTGGCAATACTGGGGCCACAATGCAGCACTCTGCCTGCCCTCCAGAAGAAAAACGTTGCCTTATGGAGCTACCTAGAAACCCGAATGAGGATCAACTGAACGCCACTCGACTGCACCCCAAATATACAGTCCTACCCTGTCTAATGCCCTGTCTGACACAGCATGAGAGCCACACCTCCAGACCTACGCTCAACAGCTAGCCACACACTGAGCTCATTGTACCCATCAGGTCCCTTAGGTCTTCATCTCTTCCCCCACCTCGGTTTTTCGGGTTTCAGAACCTAGACCTAAACTCCAATCACTGTCCAGGGGTGAACGTGATGCAGAAAATCACAACTCTTCCTTCGCCATGGCCGGAAACCTTGTGGTTGGCATATTCTCCAACGTTCAGTGTAGGAGAATCCAGCGTGGCCCATGAGGGCCCTTCCCATGCTTGAGGGCCTTGTTGGGCACAAATAGGCATTGTGACCCTCAGCATGAGCCCTGTCCTCAAGGAAGACCTCTCAGTGTCTGAATCAAGAGCCCACATATTGGACTTGCCATGCCCCTAGGCCCCCCAAACTTAAACAGAGGTGGGGTTATCCAGTTGTCCCTACCAAGGACTCTGCTCTGGAATCCCTCTTTTATTGGCACACATGAGGTACATAAAATAAAAAAAAAAAAACAGAAAGGACACCTCCCATCCCACAGAATGTACCCAAACTCTTGGGATTGGGTCAAATCCTCAGAGAAGGAAAAGCCGTCCACAACCCATGAGGCCACGCCAGCATTCGACCCACATTGTTGACACAAAATCCAGAGACAAAAACTGAGCAAGCACCTCAAACTCACCCTTTTTCATATCCCGAAGTGTTTTATCACGGTCTGTAGATTGGGCGTGCCATACCTATGTCCCCAATCCTAAGCGGAATTTTGGTGTTTTCAGACTTCTGTCCCCACAGGCCTGGCCCACACACCCTCAAGGCTGGGCCCCTAGAGCCAAACTCAGAACTGTGCCCTGCCCTCTCCAGGGGATTTCTGCCCATTCCATTGGCCACAACCCTATAGATTAGGAGAAACTCCAAAATCCCGAGGCCATTCCCAATATTATAGGCTGCCCAGGACAAAACAGGGGCGATCTGACACAAGCCGAGCAACTACCTTCCCTCAGATCCATAGACACGTATCCCCAGGAAAGAAAGAGAGAACCGGACAGGCACCTAGGCCCTAATCATATCCATTGCTTTTGTTTCCCAGGCATCTCTCCTCAGAGGCCTGGTTTCCAATACCAGCATATGGGAGATTCCTTAGGCACTCATCAAAAAAAAATTCTCTTCTCTACATAGGAAACGTACTCTTTAGAGCTCCATCAAAAACCTCCGGTTATGAACATCCCTCAAGGCCCCGGGATCAAGCACCCCATTCCAAGGTCTCCATGGACAACAAATGCACATTATGACCCATCCTCAACTCACCCATTTCAACACACCCGCCTCGGTTACTCCCCTAGATCCAGCAGATCGAACTTGCCTTGGCGCTATGAGACACCTGGAATGGGAGGCAGGCCTGCCCAGGCCATCCATCCTTAGAACCCTGCTCTGGATAACTTCCTTATGGGATGTCCTGGAGCCATCCAGCAGGTCTCGACTGTCCCACGGAAGGAATCATTGCGGTTTTGGAGCATCTCACAATTCCCATCGTGGGAAAGGAAACCTCCATGGCCTCGTGACACCCTCCCCTTCATGAAGGGGCCGTCATGGACAGAAAAACTCCAACCTGAGCCAACGTCTGATCCTTAGCTCTGTCTTCAGGTACACGGGATCTCGAATCCATCTCTGCAGAGGGTTCCTGCCGTCCCCTCACCCCGAAATCTAAGTCTGGCTTGTGTTCTCAGAATTTTTTCCTCACACTCCTTGGCCCACAAGCCTTCCAGTTTTGGGAATTCTGGAGCCACTATGTGGCACTGTGTCTTCCTTCCAGAAGAAAAAAGACAAAACGTTGCCCTCTGGGGCTACCCAGTAAACCACAAAATGAGTACCAACCTGCACGAAACTTCGACTGCACCCCCAATGATACAGTCTAGCCTGGGCACTAATTCCCTGTCTGCCACAGCCTGAGCCTGCAACTCCCAACCCACACTCAACAAGCTGGCCGAACACTGAGCACATCAGTCACACCATGGCCTTAGGTCTTCCCATCTCTTCCCAACCTCAGTTTTCAGGCTTCAGAACCTAGACCTTAAATCCAATCACAGTCCAAGGAGTGAAAGTGTTGCAGAAATTAGAACTCCTTCTTCCCCATGGCCAGAAAACTTGTGGTTGCCATATTGTGCAAACGTTCAGTGTAGGAGAAACCAGCATGGTACATTAGGCCACGCCCTGACTTGAGGGGGCTCCTTGGGCACAAAAAAACACACCCCCACATGTGAAACTTCAATGTGATCCCTATGCTCAAGGGAAGGCCTCAGTCAGTGTCCTGGACCGCAAAGAGCCCACATATGGGGGCTTGCCAGGTTCTTAGGTCCCAATGTTAACCAGAGTTCTGGTTGTCCAGTCGCCCCTCCCCAGGACTCTGCTGTGGAATCCCTTCTTTGGTGGTCCACCTGAGGTTAAAAAAAAAAAAAAAAACAAAAACAGAAAGAAGGCCTCCTCCTTCCCACAGAATGACCCCAAAACTCTTGGGATTGGGGTCAAATCCCCAGAAAGGGAGCCTCATCGATGGCCCATGAGGACACCCGGCACATTCCATGGCAATCGGTTGACACATATCCAGAAAAAAAAATAAGCATGAGCAAGCACCTCACTTTCGCCCTTTGTTCATATCCCGAAGAGTTCTCCTCACGGTCGTATAGATCGGGCCGGGCCATACCTACAGACCCAAAACCTAAGTGGCAGTTTGTGTTATTCAGACTTTTGTCCAAAAAATGAACCCTGGACCACACACGCTCCACACTTGGGTCCCTGGAGCCACACCTCAGGACTGTGCTTCCCTTTCAAGAGAATTTCTTCCCATTCCATTTGGCCACAACCTTGCAAATTAGGAAAACCTCCAAAGTTACCGAGGCCAATCCCAATAGAGTGAATAGGGCCGCCCAGGACAAAACAGGTGGTGATCTCAAACCAGGGTCTGAGCAACTACCTCCACTCAGACAAAAGGATGTCCCCAGAGAAGAATATTGAACCAGACACGGCCCCTAGGCCCCTAATCAAGATCCATTGCTTTGGTTTCCATTCCGGCATCTCTCCTCAGAGGGTGTCATTTCCAATACCAGCAAATGGTGGTTCTCCTGAAGGCACCAATAAAGAAACAAATCTCCGTCTGCCCTGATGAAAACTTGCTCATTTGGAGCTTTGTTATAACCTCTGGTTAGGAGAATCCTTCAGGCCCTGGTCCACTGCCCCATACCAAGGTCTCAATGGACTCAAACCAACATTAAGACCCATCCTCAGGAAATCCATTTCAACGCATTTAAGACCATCCTCATGAAATTCCATTCAACTCAGCCCCCTCTGATTCTACCCCCAGGCCAGCAGATCCAACTTTTCTTGTTGCTGGAGACAAGTGGAATTGAGGCTGTCTGCCCAGGCATCCATACTTAGAACCCTGTCTTGAAAAATACCTATGAGACTCACCGGCGCAATCCAACAAATCTTACTTGTCCACAGAAGGACTCCTTGAGGTTTTGGATCATCTCACCAACTCTAAAATATGGGAAAACACCCATGGCCTCATAATGCCCCTCCCCCCCCCCTTCATGAAGGGGCCAACATGGACAGAAACTCCAACCTGAGCCAAAGTCTGATCCTCGACCTGACTTCAGACTCATGAGATCTCAATTCAGCTCTGCAGAGTGTGCCTGCCATGTCCATTCCCCGAAACCTAAGCCTAGCTTGTGTTCTCAGACTTCCGTCCTCACTCTCCTGGCCCACAAGCCCTCCAGTTTGGGAACAATGCAGCACTCTGCCTGCCCTCCAGAAGAAAAACTTTGCCCTATGCTGCTAATAAGAAACCCCAAATGATTATCTAATGCATGCCACTCGACTGTAAAGCAATTATACAGCCTACCCTGAATACGAATGCCCTGTCTGGCACAGCCTGAGACAAGACATCCCAAACGACACCTAGACAGCTGGCTCCCAACCTGGACACAAGGGACCCGCTATGGCTGTAGTTCGTCATCTCTTCCCAACCTCGGTTTTCAGGCTTCAGAACCTAGACCTTATCTCCAATCACTGCCCAGGGGTGAACGTGATGCAGAAATTAGAATTCCTCCTTCCCCATGGCCAGAAACCTTGTGGTTGGCATGTTGTCCAACGTTCAATGTGGGAAAACCTGCATTGTCGGAAAGGCCACGCCAGTGCTTGAGGGCCCGCCTAGGGCACAGACATGCATTGTGACCTGTAGCGTGAGTCCCGTATTAAAGTAACGCCTCTCAGTGGCTGGACCAAGATCCTGCATATGGGGCTTGTCATATCCATAGGCCCCCAGGCTTAACCAGAGAGCGAGTATTCCAGTTGTCAGTACCCACTGCTATGCTCCAGAATCCCTCTACTGGGGGGACACATGAAGCACATGAAGCAGAAAACAGGACTCTTCCCTTCCCACAGAATGACCCCAAACTCTTGGGGGCTGGACAAACTACCAGAGAGGGAGACTTCTAACGACCCATGAGGCAACTCCTACATTAAACGGCCATTGTGGACAAAATATCCAGAGACAAAAACGACTGAGCGACTGCCTCCCTCTCACCCTTCTT
>NW_025421892.1:0-111217 GCF_011764305.1 Mustela putorius furo | reverse complement strand
CAGTGTGATGGTTGTGACCCCTGGTTCCATGTGGCCTGTGTTGGCTACAGCATCCAGCTTTGCCAGGGAGGCCTGCCTTCCGTGCCCAGTGGTTTCGTAATGGTATCCAGACCTAAGACCCACCACCAAGGCACCAGAGGACAGAAAGCTTGCCACCTCCACGCCCTATTTTGGACCTGTGGACACACCGAGTGATCCTAAGACATGGCCCCCTCTTCTTCCTTTTTGCCTCTCCAGTGTGGATGATACTACAGGGAAAGTTTCATTGCTATGGATTTGACTCAAGGCATGAAGCAGGCCCTACGCCAAGGTTGACCGAAGAGATGTTTTCCTTGCCAAAGAAATTGCTGCCCTCTCCAGAATGCCTGGCCCGCAACCGGAAAATTCCGTTCCACAGCTACAGGGCCCTGTCATGGGTACTAGAAGTCTGTGGTCAGAGCACCGGTTAATTTATAGAAATCCCTGGGCATACACAAGCTTCAGTTCTTGGAGCAAAACATGTTCTTGGATGGCATTCACTAAGGGCCTTCTGGGAAAACCTAAGGCAACACAAAGCCTCGAAAACTTTTACATTTTGAGTCCAACCACTGGATCAACTGACAACAATCATGGAATTGGCTTTCAATAGCTTTGCTTCTATTGTCCAAATAAAGATATAAGAAGCTTCACATTCACTCTAGTAGCTATTTATTCTTTTCTCCAGGTCTGATACTCCTGGAGTTCTGAAGGGTATGGTCTGGAAAAACTTGAATCTTTAGGGGAATAGCTGAGCACCCAGCCATCAGGGAAGTTAGACCTTGCTCTACTTGGTTGGTTTCGAATGGGCTGGAGCTGGGCGAACTGGAGAAAAAAGGTAATTAAGTTTCCTAAGTTTTAGAATGAAGAAAACCCATCCATTGCCATTAAAATAAGGTAGATGGTGCATTGTGTTCAAGTTCAGGAGGATGGCCAGAACCTTGTGAAAAGAGGGAACAAAACTGATACACAAGATAGAGGCGATGCTAACGCTGGTCTAAGTTGTGGACGCAGAGTGGAACCCAAGGATACAGATAACCAAGGTTCTGTTCTGTGGCCCCTTTTTTACACCAATCAATACCAAACCAAAATAGGGGTACCAACAGGTTGTTATTAGCTCTTCACTAGGAAGCCTCATCTAAACCTATACATCTATCTTTAAGTCCATGGTTCTTCTATTTCCTACTTATACTTACCATACCAAGTGCCACCACACAACAATAAATGACACAGCTCTAAGCAAGTTCCAAGTAACAGACAGAAACAGGACAAAAACTTGGGGGTCTGGCGCCTCACTCACTGGACATGGGATAGGCCAAATCCCTTAGTGTTGAAACCCAATGGACTTTGTTAATCAACAAGCACAACTGTTTATAGTTGGGGGGACAATATGGCAGAGCAAAAAGGATCCTCACGTTTGATTCCTTAGTATTAAGGCTACTAAGGACCCTTCCCAGAATGCAAGTACGGAAATCACAGTCGGCCTCCTAACAGTGAGTTGGCCTATCAAAAAATAGAAAATTCCAGGAGGTGACTGGGTGGCTCACTCAACGGAGTAGCGACACGTGATGTCATTCAGCTCAGGCTGTGAGCTTAAGGTCTTGGGCAGGGAGATCACCTTGGAGTCCTGCTTCTTTTTCTCTCTGCCTCCTCCCCCTTGATCTATTCTCCCTTACATAAAATCTTAAAAAGTAAGGGGCGCCTGGGTGGCGCGGTGTCCATGATTTCAGAGTCCTGGGATCAAGGCCCCCAGATCAGGATGTCTGCCTCATCAAGGAGCTTTCTTCCCTTACCCTCCTCTGCCTTCCTCTCTACGTAATCCCGTCAAATAATAAATAAAATCTTTTGGGGTGCCTGGGTGGCTCAGTGTGGTTAAGCCAACTGCCTTCGGCGTCAGGTCATGATCTCATGGTCCTGGGGATCGAGTCCCACATCGGGCTCTGATTGCTCAGATAGGGGGCGCCTGCTTTCCACTCTCTCTCCCTCTCTGCCTGACTCGCGGCCTACTGGTGTGATCGCTTCAAATAAAATAAATAAACTTCTTAAAAAAAAAAAATAATCTTTTTAAATAAAATGCATAAAACAAGGCTTCCTTCCACTTCAATTTCCCCAGAAATGTTCAGTCACAGGCTCGGCGTAACTAGCTCACACATATCGGGACCCTCTACACATCAGGGGGTTCCCCAATACCTACCGGCTCTCCATCTGACATCGTATGATTTTAGGCAGTTTAAAGGGCACCTCATGGGTCAGGGTCCTGGGGTCTAAGCATTAACTATTGGGTATCCCCATCCCTCGTCAGGTACCAGAGGAGGACAAACCGAAGACAAGAGTATCTACCTACTGTGTCCCAGGCTTCTTTATTTAGGAAAGTGATGTGGGATTAAAAACAAGAGCATCTTGAACTTCATCTCCCTCCCAACAGTCCCCCCCAAAGCTCCGAACACCCCTGCCCCCACCACCCTTTGCTGTTCCCAAATTCCTTTCTTAGTGAATGAAAGCAACTGATTCCCAAAAGCCCTGGTAGCAAAACCCAGGTTCTCTTCCCCGCACTCTCCTCGCCCCTTCCTCGGGCCCCCGCCCCCACTCCCTCCTGGGAAGGTCCCAGCACATCCTCAGTTTGAATGCATTGGAGAGCCCGAGTGGGTGACAGACACAGAGGTAAGCCTTCACCCTCAGGGAAAGGGCCTGAGGAATACAACAGCGTAGTGAAGTGAGGGCCCCCATAGCCTGGGGTAACCAAAATGGGGCCCTGGTGCCAGAGGAAGGATACTGGGTGCCCCTGAGAAAGGGGACCCAGCAGCCTCAAAATCCTCTCGTTGCGAATAGTCACTGCTGCTTGAAAACCGTTTGCCCTTCTGCCGACGATTGCAGAACCACACTTCGGGACCACCTGGGATGGAAGACAAGTATAGTGACACTGGATCCTAAGCTCTGGGAAGTGGGGCTGGTTCTGCTTAGTCATTTGGCCAAAGCCAGATCTAGAGCGGTGGCTGGGGGTCAAGAAGCAGAGCCAGGGAAATGGAGGTAATAACGGGAATGGAGGGGGGACACCCAGGGACCCAGGCACCTCACTCCTTCTCAGGGGGCCCTGAGCTGCTGGGCAATGTGGCTGATCTGCTGCAGGGTGGGCTTCGGCCAAAACCTGCAGGAACATGTTCTCCAGGTGGCCTCTCACGCGGTTTCTCGAGACTTGTTCGCTTTCTTTCTCTTTCGGCGGGCTGCACTAGGGTCTCCTGTTTGCATATCTGGTGAGGAGGAGGGATAAGTGGCCAAGGTAGGACATGGATTGGCCAGGCCTTTGGAGCGTGCTGAGCACCAGTGAGGTATGACTCATGAGCTGACTGCTGGACGGCTGGGTGGCTCAGCGGTTTTCCTTGCCTCGGCTTCCGGTCATGGATTCATGATCTCATGTCCTGGGATCGAGCCACATAATCGGGCTCTCGCTCAGCAGGATCCTGTTTTCACACCCCCCCCTTCGCCTTGCCTCTCTGCCTATTGGATCTTGTGATCTCTTTCTCTTTTAAATAAAGAAATACGAGAGGTCTTTAAACAAAAAAGAAAAAAGAAAAAAAAAAAGCGCCAGACGACTGCCATGGGGCACATGCAAGTCGTCCGGATGCGGTCGCCGCCCACCAGATGCGTGTGAAGAGGATCCTGAGGGGGTAATCTAGACAAGGCGGTTTTCTGCGGGAGAATTTGGAGGAATTCTCTCCACCCCCACTGAGGATCACGCGCCCCCATGAAGGGGGAAGGAGGAGCGGGCAAACCAGGAAGGAAGTCGCAGAGCGCATGCGACAACCGGCCACGCCAAGACTCGGAAGATCCCGAGCCTCTCCTTCCCACCCTCACCTCCTGTAGGTTTTCGTTGTTGTCAGCTTCCAACCAGAGACCCGACTTCTGCAGCAGGGGCCGCAGCTTACACATGTTTCTTGAAACTGAGCTGTCTGCAGAGCCTCAAAGCGGCAAATGGTGCGTCCTGGCTGAACACCTTCCCTGGGGAGGCCAGGTGAGAGAGCCAGAAGCAAGCATAGGTGTGAGGCAGAAAAGCAGTACCTTTGTGACCCCAAGACCCCCGCAAACGGGCTGGTTCCCACTTCTTCCCCTAGAGGGAACTCAAGGTCCAAGTACGTTTTCTCCTCCTCCCCCCCCCACTCTCTACCCGCTCTTTCATGAGGCGGAAGGTGTAAAGACCTAGCCCCAGAAACACCCTCACCCTTGCCCCACTGGTGGGGAGAATACTCCAAGTTCAGGCAATGTTCTTCCAAGGAAGCATGTGGTCCCCTGTGGTTGGGGGGGGGGGAGGGACACGCTGAATGGGAGACCCACCAAAGAGAACCCCCAGGGTGAGCCCACATCGGCCTGAGTATATCCCAGGGTGATCCTCTTCTGCTTCAGGTTGGCCTAAACTGTTCCAGGTCTTTCTGCAGAGCTTTGATTGTCTTGTCGACTGCAGTCAAAAAGGCAGAGGACATGTAAAAACACAAAACACATCAGGTGGTCAACCCCCCTTCCCATCTGGGCCTCAAGGAATGGTCCATGGGAGTATCTGCACCAGAATGCCTACAAGTAGATGATCTAGCAATAACCTCTCTACAAATGTCATTCACCCCAGAAAGCAACACACACATCCCACAGACACAGGCACACACGTGTGCACAGACAGAAAGGCAGAGCCTTCCTCCAGGAGAACACCTGTCAGCTTATGTAGGGAGCTGCTGCCTGCTGCCCCTATTAGCTCACTTAATACTCACAATAGATTTCTGACTCAAGCATTACCACCAATCTGAGGGCAGTTTCCAAACTAGGAAAGTAAAAGGGCACCATGTCTCTAATTCTCATTTCCCTATACTCTCCCCCAGTTTGCTTCCAGGGTACGACATGGCATGCATACACACGAACACACTACAAAGTAGATACCCAAAAAAAAAGCGTATGAATTAAGTTGAAGGGGTATATAGTTAGTGCTCATTTTTCAAATTGGTTATTATTCTGTATTTTACTCTATCTTTTTTGTAACACATAGGCATGCTCCTTGATTAATCAACAGATGTATTGCCCTTTCTAATAAACCAGCAGCTCCGAAAACTGCGACAGAAATCCGGGCCTCAGGGGGCTTCCATTCTCACGTGGAGAGACAAGTAATTATCCAGTTCATTACTATGTTATAAGCACTGTGCCGAAAAAAGTGAAGCAGGTAGAGGATTACAGAGTACAGCAGTGTAGGAGATGATGGGGATGCAGACAATTTTAAGGAGGATCAAGAAAACTGAAGCTTGGGGCGCCTGGGTGGCTCAGTGGGTTAAGCCTCTGCCTTTCGGCTCAGGTCATGATTCCAGGGGTCCTGGAATCGAGACCCTGCATCGGGCCTCTCTGCTAAGCACGAGACTGCTTCTTCCTCTCTACCTACCTACTTGTGATTTCTGTCTGTTCAAATAAATATATAAAATCTTTAAAAAAAAAAAAAGAGTAAGAAAAGAAAATGAAGCTTGAGCAAAGAGAAAGAGCCGAAGTGAAAGGCCTTGCAGTGGGTGAAGGATGAAGACCGAGGGTGGGTGAAGGGAGGAGGCGGAGTGAGGAAACTCACAAAATCAGAAGGGGGCGCAGGGGCAAAACAATCAAAGGAAAACAAAAAAAAAAAAAAAAAAAAACAACACAAACAAAAAGGCGCAGGGCAAGTCTTGTGTGATCATGCTGTTCCATGAAATGGGGGAGCCACTGGATGGAGGTGTGGCAGTAAAATTGACCTGATTTTAAAATGACGTGTTGACAACAGACCTAAGGGATGCAACTACCGTCCGCCCACACCCACCCCATCCCCCCCTTCACTGGGCAGCTGGGACCAGGCCGGTTAGAGCTTTATGGTATTTTTCCAAGGGAAAGGTAGCTGGTTTCCAAAAGATGGGATGTAAAATGTGAAAGCACTGACGACTAACGGTTGGGGCCTTGAGCGCGACGGGGTGATAGTTAGGTTCAGAGTGGAGCAGTTCATGGAGCCATCCCGACAAGAGACAGAAAATGTGGTAGTCCCGTGTACAGTGGTAGTCTCTCGTGTACAAGGCATTTGAGCTCGAGGGTAGGTAAGAGGAAGGAAAGGTACTGATAGAGGCAGAGGGTGATGGACTGCAGCCCTGGGGCACTCCCCTGGTGGGTGGCCAAAGGGACCAGAAGAGAGCAGCTAAAACCTATGTGCCCAGTCCTGGGAAGCTTTGAGGGAAGGGTTCCAAGGGTGGTTGATACATCAAATTCAAATAGGCCAACGCTCAGTACATGCTTCAGAGCTCTAAATGTCCTCCGCTCCCTGAACTGGCTTTGTGTAAATCCTCTACTTACGGGGATCTGAAATAAGGCAACCTCAGCGCAGATCCTAACTCCATCATTTGGTAGGTAGGACCCGTGAAATAGGCTAATAATACCTCCCTGGGAGATTTTGTGCCGGTTAATGAGATAATGATGTAGGGGCACTGAGCACACAGCCAGGGCCAGGAGCCACTTAGGAAATGGACCACAATTGGCAGCCATTATCATTCAAGGCTCAGTCGCCTCCTACAAAGTCTAGGGCCACTGGGTCGGCTGAAGCGCTCGCACCTCCTTCTGTGAGGTCTAAGGGGCTTAGTACTTGATCTCTAATTGCTTACACTTGTCTTTGGAGGACTGGAAGTCACAGCCTTATTCGTCTTTCAGGGAGTGCTGGACACAGAAGTCTTTTCAGTGCCTCGGCAGACCCTACGTTTGGGGAATGGCCTGGGGAGGACTTCTTCCACTTAGCTTTTTGGCTTGCCCACAACTAACCAGAATTAAGGCTGAAATTTGGTGCCAGGGTGTGCACTTTTTGCATAATGGTGACTCACTAGCCCCAAGGCAGAGGTCAAGGGAAGACAAGCCCTAAACTTGACGGGGAGGTAAACCCAACCCCACACGTCCACACACACAGCCCAAACAGGAGCTTCTATCAGAAATCAGTCCCACCCTAGACTTTCAGGAACAATAACCCTGGGATAAGCACTGTTTTTACCCTTAGGCCACACTTAACCCTAAGGCCCAGATCCTGAATCGGTATAAGATCAAATTTTCAAGAAGGGTTAAGGGTGGGAGAAGGGGCTCAAAACCCCAAGCTGGGTATGGCGCTGGGTGGTTATTAAGTGAGCGACCCTGGTCAGGACAGGCCTAAAAGGGGCTACTTGACAAGGGCCAGGCAGGAAGCAAGGCCAGCCTGGGGCAGCTTCCCATTCCTCCCTGGTCTGCCCCAGCCCTCACCTACCTTCACTCTGAATTCCAGCTTTGGTTCCCACCTTCGCCCCCTGCTCTCAGGGCCACACACCCATCTCTGACTTGAGCACGGCCCCAAGCCTGCTCCCCTCTTGGGTTCCAGGCCTAGGCAGCTGTAGGCTACCACCTCACCTCCCCCTCCCGCCCAGCCCCGCCACCTCCTCCCAGCCCCGTTTTAGATCACTCGCCTCCTCGGGGTTTTGCTCCTGCTTCTCCTTGTCCGGCTTCACAGCCCCAGGGGGCTGCAGCGCAGGGCTCCGGGGAGGCTCCCTCGGAGTTGCTCTCCACCCCGGCTCCCCGCTCGCCCTCCGGCTGGGAGGTCTCCAGGCCGCCTTGGGGGCACCAGCCCCACTCCAACCTGAGGTCCACAGTACGCCATCCCTCCGCAGAACTCATAGGGCGGGGGGGGCACGAGGGAATCCCCCACACCTCAGCGCCCGGCCCGACTCCCGGACCGATTCCCGACCCGCCGGGAGGGCCTGGGAAGCTCAGCCAGGTCCGAGGGTCAACCCAACCGGGCTCCGGCCCTCCCGGCCCATCGCCTCCACCGCCCGGCGGGTGGGGGATGCGAGAAGGCCAAGTCGGAAGCCAGGTGTCCCGCCATGGGGGAACGGAGGCGCCCCAAGCCGGGGGCCTGGAAAAATAAGGGCTTTCCAAGAAACTGCTCAACACCTTTCTCCCTCCCCAATCCCACCCACTAGCCTTGACCTCTGGCCCCGCCCCCTGGATGGGTGGAGGAGAGGGAGGTGGGGGTGGGAGAAAAATGAGGCGGAGGGTGTTTGCTTCATGGTGACTGTGGTCCGTCGCGCGAGAGCGGGAAGCCAGGGAGCTCCAGCTAAGTGACTCTCCAGGGCTTTGGACTCTTGACGCAGGCCCCCATTCGGACCTTCACTTCCAACTCGCGAGGGGCTGCCCGTCTTCTCTAGGACTCTGCACACCTTAGAACTGTCTGGGCTCGCTGGGACACTTCCTCCCCGATATTCAGGAGCCCCGGTGCTTGACCCCTCTCCAAAGACCGGGGCCCCATCTCCTGACTGGGGCCTAGGCATTTTCTCAGCCCCTCAAACATTTCTGAGTGTGCATGTGTAGAGGACTGTTGGAGCTACCCCTCATTGCTTAACAGCCACCGGCTGCTGTCCTCCCTCATTCCCAATCCCCACCGCCCCCACCGGGGCTTTGGCATTCCCATCCCAATTACTGGCCATGTTTAAGTCACCCCAAAGCCACAGATGCCCTGTACTCCTCAGCCAAGTGGGCTGACTACCCCATCTCCAAGGGCTCTCTTCCACGCCTGGAGTCTTCTGCTCCAGAGCCCCTTCTAACCTACCAGACCCAGGAATTGACCGCCACTTCCCCTTCTAAAGGCCAGACTCTGGACTGACTGGGCCCACGTTCTCTAACTTTGTCCAGACGGAGGGATAGGACACATCTACCCCACAGGCCCCCCACTGGGAGACCCCCCACCTCAGGCTCCTTGTCCCCCATCAGGGACCCGAGCCTGTAGCCCCGTCGTTGGCCATTCCTCCTCCACCTCCCCAGCCCAGGCCTCTCCAGCCCTCCTAGGCCCTGGGTGGGGAAAGCCAAAGGAGAGAGCTAGGCAGGAAAAAATATCTGACTTCAGGTTCAAAGAAGCTTGGAAGGGACTGGGGGAAGGGGGCAGGACAATGGCCTTGGCTGGACAATCCCAGTCCCCAGAGGGGGCAGCTCTAACCCTAAACAAGTGCTCAACCCTTGAATGGGCCTGGATGGCTCCCCTGGGGACAGCTTCCTGCCCCCCAACCCCCCCAGCCCCCAATCCCCCCCACACAGAATCCCTCTCTGAGCAGGGAAAAGAACTCCAGCAACACCATCCCCCCAATCCCCTCAAAGCCTGAGCCTCAGACAGGGCCCCCCACTGGGACCTAGGTAGCCTGCTCCCCTTCCTCTGGAAGACTCAGGCGTCCAGCCTCATCAGCCACCCCTCCCCCAGACCCCTAGGCCAAGGGATGCACTTTGTTTAGTGGAGCGGCTAGAAAGATGCAGAAGAGGTGGAGAACCCATTTGGAGAGGGGGTGCAGGGCAGGCCTTTCCTAAGCTCTCCCCCACCAGGGTCTATTTTACTGGGCCTCCCTGACTGTCCTGAGGGCCCACACTGTTGGCCTAGGGCTTGATTCTGTTTGCAAGAGAATAGCCCTCAGAGTTCCCGTCTATGAAGAATGATGTTTGCTCCAAAAACTTGTCTTGGGGTGCCTGAGTGCCTCAGTCCTTAAGCATCTGCCTTAGGCTAAGGTCATGGTCCCAGGGTCCTGGGATTGGGCCCGCATCGGGCTCCCTGCCCAGCGGGAAACCTGCCTCTCCCTCTCCTGCTTCCCCTGCTTGTGTTCCCTCTCTCTCTGTGTCTCTGTCAAATAAATAAATAAAAATAAAAATCTAAAAAAAAAAAAAATTGTCCTAGATGGAGGCCCTAGGGCAAACTGAGGGGCTAGATCAGAGTTCTCCACAGCTTGGAAGGTCAGAATCCTGAGCCTAGGGACACTGACCTCTGCCAACCTTAAGGCAGCTCTTCAGCTCAGCCCTGTCTGCAGTTGTTTGCTGGTGTCAGTGGCTCAGTGTCTGTATTCTGAGAGCCTGGATATCTTGCAGGGGCCCTCCTGACTGTGGCCTGCTGTCTTTACCTTGCTATCAGTGAGTTTTTTGAGCCTGTTTTTTTTTTTTTCTCCTGTGCCTATATAACACAGTACTGCTCAAGCACCCATCTGTATGAACTTTATGGACAACTAAGTGTACGCATGCATTTCAATACTTGACATATGTCCGTTGAAAAATCTACGGGGCAGTGAATCTGAAACTGTACTCACCCTCTAAGCCACTAACTGCCCAAAAGGCAGATAGATTAAGAGGCCTGGTGGGGGTGGAGAGACATGCTTTAGAACAGGAGGGGGCCCCTCCCCAGTCATCTCCTCCACCCCCAGGACAGAGCCATCACGGCACCTTTTGTCATGCATCTATCTGCTGTCTGCCAAGAAAGACAGCCTCCTGGAGGAGGGGGGGAGGGGCAGTCCTAGGACTTGGCTGAAATCCCCCACACCAAATGCTTCCCAGCTCACCACACTCTCCGTTCCCAGAAACCTCTCCTCCCATGCCAGTCCCCAGGGCCCTGTTGCCCATCTTCCCAGCTAGTGACTCCTCACATACCCTCCGTTTTCCCTGCCAACACCGCCCTCTTATTTTTTAGATTACAATTTGCAGTTGCTCTATGTGCTGTTTCTGGTCTGGGGAAGAGGCCCATTCCAGAGGGAGAACCAGAAGAAGGCGGGTGGTAGGATCCCTGGTTGGCTTGCAGTGGGACCCCTGAGCCAGGCCAGCCTGCTTACATGGAGTCTGACCCAGAAGCTTCACAACAAGTGAAGTTTGTCTGGAGCCCCAGCCAGTCCCTCCTGGGATTCTCAGGGCTGACCCAGGCTGAGATTTGCTCCCCTCCCCAACCCCACCCTACTGTTGAGCCTGAAGGGTAGGGGGCTGTCTGCAGGGTGGCAGCCCAAGGTTGTTGGCCTCCAGGAGACTGGAAGTGAGGTTGAGTCACCAGACCTGGCTTGACTTCCCTGCGTCATATAGAATCACCAAAAAACTTCAAGTCCCAAAGACAATTTAGAACTGGGCGCAGAAACTCTCTGCATACACCTTTAACTGTAGTGCAATGTCAAGGCCCTTCACAGAGACAAATGGGAGGTTCTGGTTGCAGGGCCTTACAGGGAGACCGTGGGAGGGCAGTAAGGGCCGGCACTCCCCAGGTATGGCTGCAGAAAGAGGTGTCAGACCCCCATCCCCTTGCGAGGGCATCGGGGTGCGGTTTGGTCAGGAAAACCAGCAGGAAGGGCTCAGATGGAGACCAGTGGAGATGCTCCACACAAGCGTAACAAACCACTTATTTTGATCTCTGGGTTCTATCGCTCTGGAGGCAGAAGAAAGTGAGGAGGGCTGAGGAGGGAAGGGTTCAGGCTTTGCCTCCTCTGGAAGATGATCTCAATCTCAATGTACACACGTTCCTCTGCTCCCTGTAAACCACCTCTCCTTCTCACAGTCCTCCCATCTCTCCCCGACCAAGGTCCACAAACTGAAGTTTCTTTGGCCCAGTCCAGACATTCTAACCTTGAATAGAAGAAAGCGGGAGGGGTGGGAGGCCCGGGAGCAGTAGCCAGGAGTAACCGGAATGTCTGTAGAGCAGGATGCTCAGCCCTTCTCTTACTCCCCAACCAGTGGCCTCTCCCCCATCTGAGCCTCATTTTCCTCACTTAATATGGAGGAATTGAACTAAAAGAACTCTACATTTCCTTCCAGCACCAACATAAAATTGCTGTTCCAATCCCATACACCCTCCAATCTACCTGTGTCACGTCTTCGCCGTGGGAATATAGATTTCAGTTTGCACACTTGTGAAGAGAAACTGGGGTTGGAGGGCTGGGGGAGAAGAAACCCAGTGAGATGCTGGCACAGGCCTTTCTGCACCCCACCTCCCTCCTCTAAGCAGCCTTCCTGAGAGACCTGTCAGGTGTTCCCACCCAGTCTGATCAAGTTATGTTCAAGGATTTTGGGATGCCACTTTGGACTTGGTTTTGAGGGCTTGGGAGATTACAAGAAACACACTTCATGAGGTAAAACTTTTCATGGAAAACAGAGCTGGTAGGGGGCGGTACATGTGTACGTGGATGCGTGGATGCGTGTATACAGGGAGGGAGACACCCAGGCCAAAAGCTAGACAGAAAACAGACATCCTAAGCTCCTCCCTCCTCTTTTCATATTCTTTCAGTTGCTCTCTTTGAATCCTTGCTCAGCACCCTAGAGAGAGGGATGCTAGGACACTTAGGGTCACACCCAGCTCTCAAATTCTGAGCATTCCTGCTCTCCTGCCCTTCGTCCAGAGAAAGGTGCACTGCAGCGCCCACAGTGATCACCGTGGAAGGCAGGAGCCCACAGAAGATCCAGAATGTGCGTGTGCTGGAGGGGTGCTCAGGACAAGCAGGCTCTGAAAGTGAGGGCATGTGGGCCCCTGACAGACCAGTTGGACTACCCTGTCTTCCACCTTTCCCTGGGCCACCCCTGACTGCGCATCTGAGGTCCTGCAGAGACCCCCGGCATTGGCCTGGTGCTCCCCAAGACAGGCGGGCCGGTCTACTCTTGTCAAAGGGCATCTCAGTGGCCTACTGGCTGCAAGCAGTCCCATCCCCTGGGGATCAGGTGGCTTAAGGTCCCCAGGATTCAGGGTTCAGAGGCGGCCTGTCCCTCTGCTAGGTTAGCTTGGAGTCCTGGAGGACGGAAGCCAAGGGCCCCACGTGTTTGGGATGGGCTCCTTTCCCTGGGCTTTATGGAGAGTCACAAACACTAGTGGCACGGGAGTCACAGTCACACACACTGTGGCAAAGGAGACCAGTTTGGGACCAGGGAACTTGCTGCCCCTGGTTTTGCCCAACTGTCATGCATCCACAGCAGGTCATGCCCTACCCTGAGTGCTCGTGGGTGCTAAGCACTGCGTCAGAACAAGTGGAGAAAGGGTTCACCAAATACAGATGAGAGAAGACAAGCAGAATGGTCAGGCAGCTCAGCAATGGAACTATACTCACAAAGGGCACTGGTAATGCTATGGAAGTAATGGAGTCATGGTTGGCTGGGAGGCCGGCTTGCCCCCTCTTCCCCCCCCCCACCCCCCCCACAGATTGGTCCACACCTATCACTCCCAACCAGGCCAGGGCCCCGCCCCAGCTTCCAGGCATTTCTGGAGAGAGTGGACGCAAGCTTTGGGTCAGGAAGGGCTGGTTGCTCTTTTCTCTTCTCCTCATTTGGCAGTTCTGCTTTTTCCTGGACTTGCTTTTGCCGAAGTGCAAAGACTCCAACATGCTGAGAAGGAAGTCCTGGCCAGTGTTCTCGGCTGCCCTGGTTCCCTAGCACCTCACAAATGACCACTGTCTGGAGGATGGGTGACTCTGAAATGCCGAAGCTCCTAAACTCCAAAGTTAAAGGAGAGCAAAACGGTGGCTTTCTCTGCCTCCACTCCCACCACTTCCCAGAATGCCTGGAATTCCCTTCTCCAACTAATTAACCTTCACTCATTCTGGAAGACAGGGTTTCTCCCTCTTGCATTACACCCCCACAACCCGCCCCCCCCCCCCCCCCCCCACCTCTGTCTCCTGCAGCCCCGGGCCCACACCCCAAGTGGCTTCCTCCAGTGCTGGTGTTCCCTGAAGGCACTGCTCATGCCACAGTGACGTCACTGACAACATTGACTACACTGATGGCACTGAGTCTCGTCAGCTCTGCACTGCACCACAATGAGACCTGCTGAAGGCAGAAACCCATGCCTGGGGCCCAGCACGGCATCCTGCTGACATCCCAGATCTAAATGCTACCTCTGGCTCTGCAGCCCTCACAGCCCATGTAAATGAGCCTCTCGAAGCCCTACTTTCCTCAACTGGGAATTGGAGATAATAACAGTCCTTACCTTACAAGTAAAGATCCAAAGAGAGAATGCATGCTGGTGTTCATGTAAAACCCACCAAGAAGAATTCAAGAACTAGCAGCTGCTACTGTAATGTTTTTTATTGGTGATGTACAATGAACAGCACTTAGTAGACCCTCAGATGTTCGCTAGATTAAAAAAGGAAGAAAAGAGGGGCACCTGGGTGGCTCAGTGGGTTAAGCCGCTGCCTTCGGCTCAGGTCATGATCTCAGGGTCCTGGGATCGAGCCCCGCATCAGGCTCTCTGCTCTGCAAGGAGGCTGCTTCGCCCTCCCTCTTTGCCTGCTTTTCTGCCTACTTGTGATCTCTCTCTCTCTCTCTCTGTCAAATAAATAAATAAATAAATAGAAAGAAGTATACTTCCCTTCAGACCCTGACCGGTCTCCAGGGTTCCTGTAAACTACTGCTGGGGGTAGGGAGGTGACCCTCAGAAGATCAGTTATTTTCCAGACTTTGGATTTGAAAAAGGTAGATTTTTCTTTTTTTTTTCCCCATCTGAATAGAAGGGTTGCGAGCTCAGAGGCAATGGGGAGTTCTCTAGCCCTATTCCTTGGCTGGGGTAAGGTGGGGCTGTTACAATTATGTCCTACATTTGCCAATACTAAATGCCTAATATCCAGTCTTTCTGGTACATAAAAGGGTTTGGAGTCAGGGATATGATCCCTTAGACAGAAGGAGGAGATAATATCAAATCTCACTGAAGGGTGCCCGGTATATTTATTCAGTGCCCAAACTGAATCACTCAATAGTTAAATGATAACGAATTCATGGCTCTGCATCTTTAGGACTGTACTGAATCTTCCACAACAACCACCTCCTCCCCAAACCGCACCCCCCCGCCCTCCCCGCCTGCCCTGGCCCCCAGTCACCTTTGTTCTAGCTGTTCTGCTTCATTGCCCTCCTTGGGATGATGACAAAGTGCTGGGCTCTGACCTTCAGTCTGAGAATCAACTTCTCCCAAGCCCTGAGACCCTGACCTGGGACCTAGATGCCTGGGTTTCCGTTCACATGCTCTCCCTTGCAGCACCACAAGAAAGTCTGTCATTTAAGTAGCTTGAGAATTCCTAAGGGGCTTGCCCAGGGCTGAGCTGGGAAAGAGCAATGAAGTTCTATTGCAGAGAGTACATCACTGAAAAGAAATGGTGGGAAGGGTCAACATGAGAGATAGCCCACAAAGTTCCTGTGAAAAGGTGAGGCTGTATGACTATTTTTAGGGCACCAGAAGAGAGGATAAAAGGAATGGGGAGTGAACAGTGGGAAAGAAAATCCTTAAAAAAAAAAAAAAAAAAAAAAAGATTTTATTTATTTACCTGACAGAGAGAGAGCACAAGCAGGGGGTGGGGGCAGCAGGCAGAGGAAGAGGGAGATACAGGCTTCCCTATGAGTGGGGAGCCCAATGCGGGGCTCAATCCCAGGACTCTGGGATCATGACCTGAGCTGCAGACAGATGCTTAACCGACTGAGCCACGCAGGTACCCCAAGGAGTTATACCCTGGAAAACTCTCATTTCTCCATGGGATCTCATCCAAGCTCATTGCTTTAAATAGTAATGACTAACAGTATCTAAAGCCCCGTACTTTACATCAGTATATCCAACCACCTGTTGGCCATCCTGACCTCAAGTCCTCATTGCCTTAAACGCAACACATCTAAACTGAGTAGAAAAACCTGGCCCTCATCCTATATTCCTGGTGTTGGCATCACCATCCAATCCTACCCATTTACTCAAGTCAGAGCTGGGTTGTGATCCCCTGATGCCAGGCAGCCTGCTGGTGCAGTACCAAGAAGCTATCCCTGAGGTTACAGAAGAAAAAGGCTCACAGACCAGGCACCTGGTGGGCTCAGTCAGTAAAACATGAGGCTCTTGATCTTGGGATCATGAGTTTGAGCCCCACATTGGGTATAGAGACGACTAAAAATAAAATAAAATGAACTTTAAAAAAAGGCTCACAGACCAAATCAAGATGCTTGACTCACATGGTGTATTGCATAAATGTAGAACACACAATGAGGAGCAAGGGGAAAACAATGGGGGGGTACAAGTTGGATGGAAGGATTTTACATCCTGAATTCTGGGGTGTTCAATGTGCATCTGTCCTGTCAAACTGACTTCTTGAATATCGTGTGCCTCAGGTGGCTCATACTTCATAAATATCATAAGTGTCTGCTGGGTCTTCTCTCTCTCTCTCTTTCTTTTTTTCTTTTTCTTTCATTCTTTCTTTCTTTAAGATTATTTATTTGAGCAGGGAGAGGGGCAGAAGGAGAGGGAGAAGGAGAAACAGGTTCCTTACTGAGCACAGAGCCTGACGCAGGGGGCTCAGTCCCAGGACCCCAACATCATGACCTGAGCCTAAGGCAGATACTTAATCAACTGAGCCACCCAAGCAGGCGCCCGCGCCTTTCCTCCCTTTCTATCTCAGTTCACACAAATATATTCTTTTTTTAAAAAAAATTTTTATTTTTTAAAAATATTTTGTTTATTTATTTGACAGAGAGAAATCACAAGTAGACGGAGAGGCAGGCAGAGAGAGAGAGAGGGAAGCAGGCTCCCTGCTGAGCAGAGAGCCCGATGTGGGACTTGATCCCAGGACCCTGAGATCATGACCTGAGCCGAAGGCAGCGGCTTAACCCACTGAGCCACCCAGGCACCCCCACACAAATATATTCTAATGTGTCTTACAGATTTACTTATCCTCATGCAACACTTCTGATAAATTCCATCCATCCCATTTGTTTTCCTATCTTCTGTAGCAGAACTGGGTGTTCCCAAACAATCAGCAGGTGTACTTTCCATGGGTACTTACTCTAGATTGCTGCTTGCCTCCCTCAGCACCTCCCAATTTCAAATAATTACCAAGCCTTGCCCATGTTTCACTTCCTATTTCTTGAATCTGGACATTCTTCCCTATTTCCATCTAACCAACCCATAGCGTGCCTTGTTGGGATTGTCTTTCTAGTTGGTCTCCCTCTTTCTAGTCCTTTTTTTCCCCCACTCTCTCCAGTCTTAACCATTTAAAATGTCCTCCTGATACAATCGGTGATCTATCTGGAAACACAATCTTACATACCACTCTGCTGCTCCTTCAAGGATTCCCTTTTGCCCTCAGGATGACTTCCAAGTTCCTTAGCAGGCTAAACAAGGCCCCTCAAAGGCTGAGGTCTCTACCCCATCATCCACTACTCCCTGCTTTCACTGGACCATCCTAGAACAGGAATGTTTGGGCATCTCGGTAGTCCTGCTGCTGTTCCCTGTCCCACAGTCTTTCTGAGACTGTCCACTGTTGAGGAAAGAGTCATTCCTACTTTCTGCTCCCCATACAAGCCAAATTAAACCTTACCCTGGCCTCAAACCCTCTACTATGCTGCAGCAGCCCTTTATTTCAGAGATGAGCTCTCTGACTCAGAGGTCAGGGCTAATCCATGATATATACCCCTCCACACTCCTCTATGGCTGTACTTCCCCAACGGGCCATCCCTTTTCTTGTTCAAAGTTAACTCCTTGACCTCTCTTTGACCCCTTGGTTATTCCCTTCTCTCCAGCAGGGAAAGCCTCTCCCTAGTATCAGCTCTTGAGAGAGCTGGAATGGTTCAGTGCAGTGCTCCCCAAGCTTGACAGAACCCAAGAATCACCTGGGTTATTTGTTTTCCAGGCTTTTCCTCTCCAGAACCTGACTCAGGACAATTTGGAGGAAGCCCAAGAATCTATTTTTAACAAGCACCCCATTGATAATTTTTAGGAGATGAACTGCCTTGGACAAGGTTTTAACTCACCAAACCTTGTTTTCCTCGTGTGTAGAAATGAGGAAAGAATGCCTTAGACATTTCATGATAATATCCCCCAGCCCCCTCAAAAAGCACCTAGTAAGGTATTTTAAAATATTTTTAATCAAACGTTGCTGCTGCTGCTGCTATCACTGGCTCCTTTTTCAGAAATATCTGCCTTTTGACCCTCTCTTTTTCCAAGAAGCTTCCAGAATAAATTGTCCTTCTCTGCCCCCCAGCATCCACTTGCTTTTAGTTCACAAGATATTTTAATTGATTGATTTTTTTCTGATAAAGAAGTAATACCAACTATCTCAGAATATCACAAAGAAGTAATAGGCCCTCCAACACCTTTCCTCCCAAGACCACCACTGTTGTCACCTTGGTGAATGTTCTTCTAGGTTACTGCTCAGGAACATAGTAACCTGCTTTTCTAAACAAAAAAACAAAAAAACAAACAAACAAAAAGATTCTAGGGGTGCCTGGGTGGGTTAAGCCTCTGCCTTTGGCTCAGGTCATGATCTCAGGGTCCTGGGATCGAATCCCCATTAGGCTCTCTGCTCAGCAGGGAGCCTGCTCCTCCCCTCTCTCTGCCTGCCTTTCTGCCTACTTGTGATCTCTCTCTGTCAAATAAATAAAATCTTAAACAAATAAAAATAAGATTCTAGTCTAAACTTCTTTTTCACTTAGTGACAACATATCTCATCGAATCTTGCTTTTGCCTCCACCTCTGTGTGATATGGCTAAGGTCACCAGTCACTTCCTAATCGCTGAATCCACCGACTCCTGCAGTCCTAATCTGAGCGTGTGACCCTGGATTTCTCTTTCTCTTGTCACTCTCCTGCTCGGATTCCTCTCCTCCAGCCTCCCTGACTGGCTTCAGCAGTGACATCAGGTACACGGAATCACTTCCTCAAGCTCTACCCTCTGGGCATTTTGCAAGGATTGCCTGAAGAAACCCATTCATCTCTGGACTTCTCTTGCAGTTTCTACCATCTCTCCTCTAGCAGCAGCTTTGTCAATACAAGTCTACTCATTTTACTGCCTTGCCTCAATCCTTCAATGAGACCCTCCCCCACTGCCTTCGAAAAACAGTTTCTGGGCCTGCCTCCTATGGGGAACTGGGAATTGCCTAGGATTTGTAGTCAGAAAGTCCTGGGTTGACATTCCTTACTCACTAACATACCCACAGTGTGAATTTAGGAAATAACCTAACTTCCAAGCTTACATCTCTCATCTGTAACCCAGGAAAATAAGACCCTAAAGCTGTATGGCTGAGAGTCAAGAGTTTATTAAGTGGCCAGACAGCAATGGCAAGAGCGAGCACTTTTTTTAAAAAAGATTTTATTTATTTATTTGACAGAGAGAGATCACAAGTAGGCAGAGAAGCAGGCAGGGCGGGTGGGGGGGAGCAGGCTCTCTGCTGAGCAGGGAGCCCTATGCAGGGCTGGATCCCAGGACCCTGAGACCATGACCTAAGCTGAAGGCAGAGGCTTTAACCCACTGAGCCACCCAGGTGCCCCAAGAGTGAGCACTTTAACAACCCTGCTCTGATACGTCCTTTATCCTCCCACCAGCAGTCAGGTTTTCCATCTACCTGTGGTTGCCAGATCCCCACTCTGGTAGTGCAGTTACCTACAGTGCTCTACCCCACCCCTTGTTTGTCCACTTAAGACCCTACTCATCTCCAACGGTGAAGGTTAGCCGCCTCCTCTCAAGCCTTTCTGCACCTCCACAGGTGGAAGTCACTCCTCCTTTGGAAAGCCTCCAGACCCTATGCATTCTGCTGTGATAGCATCTATGTCTAATAGTACACTAATCAGCTCAGTTTTCATCAGACTGACACCGTTTAAAACCAGACCTTATTCCTCTTTGTGTCCCTCATGCCCAGCAAGAAGTAACCAGTAAGTGTGGGTTGCAAAAATCAATCTGATACAAATTTCATTGCTTTAAGACCAAGTGAGGGGTTAAGTGGGGGAGAGGATTTGGGGTAATCTTTATGCGAGGCAACTAGTTTCAGAGGAAACCCTACCCCCTATGCCAGGCGTTCTCTTCTCTCAGACTTGGCAACCTCTATCTCCCCAGCCCTCACTGGGGGCGCTCCAGGAAGTGGTCACAAAGAGACTCATAAAGGCCACAGTTTGGGGGAGGGTGTGGTTGGGGTGAAGGGGAGGTGTCTACACAAATGAGCCTCCTCATAGCTCAACGCTCAGGTGAGGCACTGTCGGGCCTCTGGTGATGGGAGTGAACCACT
Organism: Mustela putorius furo; assembly: GCF_011764305.1. NCBI lineage: Eukaryota > Metazoa > Chordata > Mammalia > Carnivora > Mustelidae > Mustela > Mustela putorius. The sequence continues at coordinate 91,428 of NW_025421892.1, read as the reverse complement.
TGGCCTCAGTTTCCCAGGAGGTGAAGCCTCCGGCTGTGGGCCTGGGCATTAGGGAGGCTGGTGGTGAGGAGGCTCACTGGCCTGGCTTCTACAACCAGCACAATTGCAGGCCGAAGGGGTGGGGGTGGGGGTGCTTGGCCCTCAGGCTCTCACTTCTTCCTGGTCTTTGAGGCCTGGGTCTCAGAGGCCGAGCTCAGAGCTCGGGGTGGGGGTGGGGGGCACTTGAGACCTGCCCAGCCACTGCCAAGGCTACAGCGGCACCACCCAGAAGGCTTCCATTGTGTGGTATCTGCCTGAGAGGCGAGACTTTCCCCTTTCCTTGTATCCCATTGAACAAAATCCAGTCAGAGGCAGGATTCCGTGCTCTGCAGGTGGGGAGGGGTGCTTTGGTCCAGCTCGCCTTTGCAGTTCTGGATTTAACCGCCACTGTCACTGTGGGGTTTTGAGGGTTTTAATGTTGGGACTCCTCCTCACCAATTAAATATCATGTTTTTAAAAATTCACTTTCCCGGGGCGCGTGGGTGGCTCAGTAGGTTAAGGCCTCTGCCTTCAGCTCAGGTCATGATCTCAGGATCCTGGGATGGAGTCCTGAATCGGGCTCTCTGCTCAGCGGGGAGCCTGCTTCCTCCCGGAGGAGGAGAAGGAGGAAAGGAATTTAGTCAGAAGGGCATTATTTGTCCTTCAGTAAAGAGAGTTCTAGACCTATTACACCCGCTTTGTCAGCTCTCTTCAGGTCCCTTTCCCTGCATTTCCTCGTCCTCCCTCCAGTGATGGGGATTATATAGGTTATTACAATCTAGTCTAGTGTCTTTGTTCCTGTCTCAGACCCTAAACTCCTTAAGAACAGGTGCTGTCTTATTCATTTTCCTATCCCTAGAGGCAAGCACAGTTATTCTTGGCACACAATAAGCACTTGATTATGGAGTGAATGGGCTGGTGTGGGGAAAGGTAGATGGTAGAAAGGCTGAGATCCCAGGAGGGGGAGGGCCCAAGAAAGGCGAATGCAATTCCTTCTTCCTTCCTCCCCTATTCCTCCAGCCATTCCAAAAGGAGAGGGAGAGGAAGGGGTACTGGGTGGGGCAGATGACATGATTCCAATTCTTTGAGGAGGGCTTGGGGATGTGTGAAGAGGGGACTTCTCTATGGTTTTTGTGGAGATCAGCTTGTGTTTTAGCCCCAGTCTCATGATCCATTCAAAATCTTCTCCTTTTTAGGAGTACTGAGGTGGGATAATGGAAACAAGGCAGGTTTGGAGGCAGGAGCCCTGGGTATCAATCCAGATTTGCTCCTGGTGATTTTGTAGAATGGTTATTTAAACCCCTGACTCTCAGTTATAGATCTCTAAAATGGGAGGTTCCTCTTCGCATGAACCTTGTGAAGATTAAAAGAGATATTAATATAAAGTTCCTGGCAAAGAGTATATGCTACAAAGAATCAACCTACATCAGTTCCTCCCTCTGCGCCCCCACCATGGCTCTTCTGGCGACACTCATCTCTTTCTTTTCCCCAAATCATACAAACCACAAAATGCTGGCTTGCAGACATATATGATCTTTTATTGTCATCCTGTGGTTGTTTGGTACATTTTCTCTTTTCTCTTAAAATGTGGAGGTACTAGAGATCAGGCATTGTTACCAGTTGTGAATGCACCGTGGAAAAGCTGTTTGTGCCGCCTCTTCACTCTCTGTGGCACTTCAGCCCCATACAGATGGTATGTGATAGATTGAAAGGGAGTGGAGTGGGGCCCAAAGAGAGTCCCAAAATGAAAAAAGAAATGATTCGCGTGTTTATAGGCATAACAATGCAGAATATTTGATTTTCAGACTAGCAAAAATGGGGGTGGCCCCTACCTTCAAAGAATCTGCAGTTGAGAGGAGATAGATAAATATTGTAAAAGGTACACCACAGGGGCACCTGGGCGGCTCAGTTGGTTGGGTGACTGCCTTCTGCTCAGGTTGTGATCCTGCAGTCCCCAGATTAGTCGTCACTGGGCTCCCTGCTCAGCCGGGAGTCTGCTTCTCCCTCTGATCCTCCCCCTTCTCATTCTCTCTTTCCCATATAAATAAATAAATAATCTAAAATAAAAGACTAAGTAAATAAAAGGTACACAACAATTCAAGTTTACATTCTAAAAAAAGATAAAGAAGCCACAAAAATTGAGAACCCTATCACATTCTTAATTACTCAACTGGCTCTTTAATAATGGATTTTTTCTTTTTCAGTTTTTGCCTTTACAATACATCTTACCTGTAATTAGCTCATTTTTATCATTAGAATTTTAAAAATTTTATTATAAACATTTTTAAATTCAGGTATGGTGTGCATGGTGAAATGAACAGATTTTTAGTGAATCTATCAATGAAGTTTGTTTATTTATTTATTTAAAATATTTTATTTATTTATTTGACAGAGAAAGAGAGATCACCAGTAGTCAGAGGCATACAGAGCGGTGGGGGAGGCAGGGGAAGCAGGCTCCCTGCTGCACAGAGAGCCCAATGTGGGGCTCGATCCCAGGATCGTATTTATGTTTTGTTTTTAAATATTTTATTTAATTTATTTGACAGACAGAGATCACAAGTAGGCAGAGAGGCAGTTAGAGAGAGAGGGGGGGAAGCAGGCTTCCCCCTGAGCAGAGAGCCCAATGTGGGGCTCAATCCCAGGACCCTGAAATCATGAACTGAGCCGAAGGCAGAGGCCTTAACCCCCTGACCCACCCACGCGCCCCCGTATTTATGTTTTTATAAAGATTTTATTTATTTATTTGACAGAGAGAGCTCAAGCACCAGCAGGGGGATCACAGGGAGAAAGGCAGGCAAAGGGAGAAGCAGGCTCCTCACTGAGCAGAGAGCCCAATGTGGGATTTGATCCTGGGACCCTGGGATCATGACCCCAGCTGAAGGCAGACACCTAACTCACTGAGCCATCCAGGTGTCCCTATCAATGAAGTTTTAACAAATACATACCGTGATGTCACCCACATCTGTATCTAAATATAAAATGTTGGGGCGCTTGGCTGGCTCAGTGGGCTAAGCCACTCACTGCCTTCGGCTTGGGTCATGATCTCAAGGTCTGGGATGGAGCCCTGCATCGGGTTCTCTGCGTGGCAGGGAGCCTGCTTCCCTCTCTCTCTCTCTGCCTGCCTCTCTGCCTACTTGTGATCTCTCTCTGTCATATAAATAAATAAATAAAATCCTTAAAAACATATATATATGTAAAATGTTTCCTTCACTCTAGGAAGTTCCCTTTGCCCCCTTTCATTCAGTCTCCCTTTCCCCCCACCAACACCCACTGATCTAAGGACTATCAGCATAGAGTATTTTTGCCTTTTTGAAAACATCATACAGTGGCACCTGGGTGGCTCAGTAGGTTAAAGCTTCTGCCTTTGGCTCAGGTCATGATCTCGGGGTCCTGGGGTGGAGCCCTGCATCTGGCTTTCTGCTCAGGGTGGGGGAACCTGCTTCCTCCTCTCTCTCTGCCTGCCTCTCTGCCTACTTGTGATCTCTGTCTGTCAAATAAATAAATAAATTCTTTTAAAAAATAAATAAAAATTGGGGCACCTGGGTGGCTCAGTGGGTTAAGCCGCTGCCTTCGGCTCGGGTCATGATCTTGGGGTCCTGGGATCGAGTCCCGTATCGGGGTCTCTGCTCAGCGGGGAACCTGCTTCCCCCTCTCTCTCTGCCTGCCTCTCTGCCTACTTGTGATCTCTCTCTGTCAAATAAATAAATAAAATCATTTTAAAAAAATTAAATTAAATTTAAAAATAAATAAATAAATAAATAAATAAAAATAAATAAAAACATCATACAAATGCACTCATAGCATATAGCCTACTTTGTGTCTGGCTTTTTGCGTTTCCCATAATATCTATGTAATCCATCCGTGTTCTTGCATAGGTCAATAGTTCTTTTCTTTCTTTCTTTCTTTTCTTTTTTTTTTTCTGGGTAGGGTTCCATTGTAGATTGTACACAAATTTTGTACCTTTGAGGTTTTCCCTGATTGGGGCTATTAGAAATAAAGCAACTATGAACACCATTTTTTGGTGTACACCATTTTTATGGACACGTGTCTTCATTTCTCTTGAGTAAATACTTAGGAACAAAAAAGCTAGTCATAGAGTCCTTTTGTTTAACTTTATTAAAAGATACAAGACTGGGACACCTGGGTGTCTCAGTCAGCTAAGTGTCTGACTCTTGATTCTGGCTCTTGTCAGGATCTCAGGGTCATTGATTCGAGCCCCAAGAGGGCCTGAACACTCAGCGGGGTCTCTGCTTGAGGTTCTCTCTCTCCCTCTCTCTCTGTCCCTCCTGCAGCTCACGTGCACTCTCTCACTAAATAAATAAAATCTTAAAAAAAAAAAAAAAGAAAATTGATTTCCAAAGTGATTTTTTTTTTAAGATTTTATTTATTTATTTGACAGACAAAAATCACAAGTAGGCAGAGAGACAGTTAGAGAGAGAGGGGGAAGCAGGCTCCCTCCTAAGCAGAGACCCCCATGCGGGGCTCAATCCCAGGACCCTGAGATCATGACCTGAGCCGAAGGCAGAGGCCTTAACCCACTGAGCCACCCAGGCGCCCCTCCAAAGTGATTGCTTTATATTCCTTTTTTTTTTTTTTTAAAGTAATCTCCACACTCAAAGTGGGGCTTGAATTTATGACCAGAGATCAAGCGTAGCATGTCCTACTAAGTGAGCCAGCTGCATGCCCCAATTGTTTTATATTCTTATGTATAGGCAATGGATGAGAGTTCAGGTGGTTCCACATCCTTACAAACATTTATAGTATATTAATCTTTTTACTTTTAGCCACTCTAACGGAGGTACACTGGTTTCTCATTGTGGTTTTACTCTGCATTTTCCTCTAATGACTATTGATGTTGAAACATTTTTCATATACATATTGACCATTGACAATGCATGTATCTTCCTTTGTAAAGTGTCTTTTACTCATGTTTGTTATTTTTGTTGCCTTTGTTTTATTCATTGTCAAATTATAGAAGTTGTTTGTATACTCCACATCCAAATCCTTTGTCACAGACATATTGCAAACATTCTAATAAAGAACTTAAAAAAAATTATTCGAGGAGCGTCTGGGTGGGTCAGTGGGTTAAAGCCTCTGCCTTCGGCTCAGGTCATGATCTCGGGATCCTGGGATTGAGCCCCGCATCGGGCTCTCTGCTCAGGAGGGAGCCTGTTTCCCCCTCTCTCTCTAACTGCCTCTCTGCCTACTTGTGATCTCTGTCAAACAAACAAACAAATAATAAAATAAAATAAATTATTCGAGAAGAGAAAATCTACTGATTTTTCCACACATTACTAAAAATCATGGCCCAGGGCACCTGGTGGCTTGTGCATTAAGTATCTGCCATCAGCTTGGGTCATGTTCCCAAGGTCCTGAGATCAAGCCCTGCATCAGGCTCCCTGCTCAGCTGGGAGTCTGTTTGTTCCTCTCCCTCTCCCCCTGCTGCTTATGTTCTCTCTCTCTCTCTCTCTCAAATACATAAATAAAATCTTAAAAAAAAAAAAAAAAAAAAAAGATTGCCCAAATTGTGAGGTCCAGCCCCAAGAACTTCACATCATTGTCTTTGTATTCAGAAAGCAAGGACAAAGTACCTAATTCCTTTTCTTTCCTTTAAAAAAAAAAAAAAAAAAAAAGATTTATTTATTTATTTATTTGACAGACAGAGGTCACAAGTAGGTGGAGAGGCAGGCAGAGAGAAAGAGGGGGAAGCATGCCCCCCACCTAGCAGATTGCCGCAGAGCCTGATCCCCAGACCCCGGGATCAGGACCTGAGCGGAAGGTAGAGCCTTTAACCTCTTGAGCCACCCAGGCCTCCCAAAGTACCTAATTTCTTTCAGGGACCCAGGAACTATTAGAGAAACAGTTTGTAAACTTTCAGTTTGCAAAAACTACTTCAGAAAAAACCAAACCAAAACAAAAAAACAACCTATTTCAGAAGATCTCTTTGAATGTTCTGGAAAGAACTAAGTAAATGTTCATTTCTTTTCTTCTAAGTTTTGGACCCAAAGAAGAAAGCTCAGAATCCCAACTCTGTCTCCCAGTCCTCCACACCTTACCACACCCCCAGAGTGTGAGGCCCCTGTAGTCCACACTTCTTCATTTTTCTTGGTCTTGTCCTCTTCATTCTGGCTTCTGCTTAGATTTCCTCAGGAACTCTGCGCTGGTCAGGATCACGAACTTACATACCTAGTATTGTCACTTCAAATGGCATCCTCTTCAGTGGCTTTAACTGCACTCACAACTCTTTCATTTTACTTATTTTGCTTAATTCCTTTGGATTTACTTCAAAAGTTTTATTACAAAGTTGTTCTAGCTGTAAGAAAATTGTAAAGAATTCTAAGAAAGATTTATGGAGTCACCAATCAGGTTTGTCAATTTTTAACATTTTTATGTTATGTCCTCTATGTAGTATACATAGTGAGTAATAGAGATATATGTCCTCATTTTGCATGGTTGTAATATGCATGTGCTTTGTTAACACTGCATAGGCAAGGGCTGCCTGGAGTGTGTGTGTGTGTGTGTGTGTGTGTTTGGTATATATCTATGGGTTTGGTTTTTTTTTTTTTAAAGATTTTATTTATTTATTTGACAGAGATAGAGATCACAAGTAGGCAGAGAGGCAGGCAAAGGCGGGGGTAGGGGGGTGGGGGGGGGAAGCAGGCCCCCTGCTGAGCAGAGAGCCTGATGCAGGGCTCAATTCCAGGACCCTGAGATCATGACCTGAGCCAAAGACAGAGGCTTAACCCACTGAGCCACCCAGGCACTCCTATATCTATGATTTTATGAAGACTTTCATTCTATTTTATTCCTTAAAAGTAAACTCTAGGGACACATGTTTGGCTCAGTCAGTTAAGGGACTGCTTGGGCTCAGATAAACCCCGGTGGGGCTTCCTGCTCAGCAGGGAGTCTGCTTCTCCCTCTCTGTCTGTGTCCCCACCCCTTGTGCTCTAGCTCTTGCTCTTGGTTAAATAAAATTTTTATTTTTTATTTTTTAAGTATTTTATTTACTTATTTATTATTATTTTTAGACGACTTTATTTGTTTATTTATTTGTCAGAGAGAGAGTGTGAATGAGAGTGGCTGCAGAAGGAGAAGTAGGAGCCCCCTGCTGAGCAAGGAGCCCAATGTGGCACTGGACCCAGGACTCTGGGATCATGATCTGAGCTGAAGGCAGACACTTTACTGACTGAGGCACCCAGGCGCCCCATAAACAAAATCTTTAAAAAATAAAAATAAAAGAAAATAAACTCTATGCCCATTGTGGTGCTCAAACTTATGACTCTGAAATCAAGAGTTGGCATGCTCTACCCACTGAGCCAGCCAGAAACCCCTTTACCAAGCCTTTTAAAAAAATTTTTTTTTTAAGATTATTTATTTATTTAATTGACAGAGGAAGAGAGAGAGAGAGGGAAGAGAAGCAAGGGGAGTGGGAGGGCAGGGAGCCCCCTGCTGAGCAGGGAGCCCAATGGCGAGGGAGCCTCAATCCCAGGACCCTGGGATCATGACCTGAGCTGAAGGCAGACACTAACAACTGAGCCACCCAGACACCCTTACCAAGACTTTTTTTTTTTTTAAGATTTTTATTTATTTATTTGTTTGTTTGTTTGAGAGCGAGTGAGAGAGCATGAGAGGGAAGAAGGTCAGAAGGAGAAGCAACTCCTGTTGGAGCTGGGAGCCCCATGTGGGACTCCACTGAGGGACTTCAGGAGCCAAAGGCAGTGGCTTAACCAACTAGCCTCCCAAGTGCCCCGCCTTACCCAGACCTTTTTTTTTTTTTTTAAAGATTTTATTTATTTATTTGAGAGAGAGACAGTGAGAGAGAGCATGAGAGAGCAGACGGTCAGAGGGAGAAGCAGACTCCTCATGGAGCTGGGAGCCAGATGTGGGACTCGATGCCAGGACTCCAGGATCATGACCTGAGCAAAAGGCAGTTGCTTAACCCGGCCACTGAGGCACCCCTTACCAAGATTTTTTAAAGAATTCCTTTATTTAGCATGTTTTAAGACTTTGTATAAATTGTTTCTCTCTGAATGTATCATTCTATACCTTGCTTTTTCAGTTAACATTATATATGAGATGAATCCATGTTTGCACAAATAGTTCATGTATTTTCACTGTGAGAAGGGATCCATGCTATGCATATGCTACAGTTTATCCCCTCCACGGACCTTTAGTTTTTTCTATAATGAATGTTCTGGGGCTTCTCTGGTGTCTTGTGGGAGTTCCCCTAGGATATATTTATAGGAGTGGAATTACTGCACATTGCTACCTCATGATGCTAAATTGTTCTCTGAAGTGGCCCTATTATTGTAGAGTTCTGCTTCCCCGCCCCCCAGTCCAAATCCGTGTGCCTTATACAGCGCTAGTTTTCTTTGACTCCCTTTGCTGACTCACTTTCCTCTGAATACTGGCATGTTTAAGAACTGTATCTTGGCTGCTTGCTCTGTTTTTTTTTTTTTTTTGTTCTGTTTTGTTTTTTTAAGATTTTATTTATTTGACAGAGAGAGATCACAAGTAGGCAGAGACTCAGGCAGAGAGAAAGGGGGAAGCAGGCTCCCCCCGGAGCAGAGAGCCCAATGCAGGGCTCTATCCCAGGACCCTGAGATCACGACCTGAGCCAAAGGCAGAGGCCTAATCCACTGAGCCACCCAGGCACCCCTGCTTGCTCTATTTTCACTGCCTTCTTAATCACTCTAGTTTCATCTCATCCCAGGATTTCAAATATCATCGGTACACAAATAACCCCAAACATGCATCGACATATTTTCATCATTTAAAAAATAGCATACCCAGACAGGTACTCAGATACATTGCAGATGGAACTGCAAAACTGGTCATATTTTTCAGAAGGGTAATATGGCAATTTTTGTCCAAATTAAAAATGTGTATATCCAGGGGTACCTGGTTGGCTTGGTCAGTGGATCAGGCATCTCTTGATCTCAGGGTTTAAGTTCTCATGCTCTCTCTCAAATAAACAAATAAAATTGTTCCTGGTCTCACTCAGGTGGTAATCTCATGGGGCAAGGGATCCCACCCTTCAGAGGGCAGTCTGCTTGAAGACTCTCTCTGTCTGTCCCACCCCCACACACTTACATGAGTGCTCTCTCTCTTAAATAAATAAATCTTTAAAAAAAAAAATACACACACACACACACACACACACCCTGCAGTCCCACTTCTAGGAAGGTGTCCAAAAATAACTTGCATACCTATAAGATTGCTATATTCAAAATTATGTAGTGCAGCATCTATTTTTTTTTTTTAAAGATTTATTTATTTGACAGAGAGAAATCACAAGTAGACAGAGAGGCAGCCAGAGAGAGAGAGAGAGAGAGGAAAGCAGGCTCCCTGCTGAGCAGAGAGCCCGATGCGGGACTTGATCCCAGGACCCTGAGATCATGACCTGAGCCGAAGGCAGCGGCTTAATCCACTGAGCCACCCAGGCGCCCCTGCAGCATCTATTTTAAAAACAGAAAAACATAAATAATCTCAGTAGGGAACTGGTTAAGAAGCACTGTGTGTTGGGGCACCTGGGCGGCTCAGTCAGTTAAGTGGTTAAGTGTCTTCTCTCAGCTCAGGTCATCATCCCAGGGTCCTGGAATGGAGCCCACATTGGGCTTCCTGCTCAGTGGGGAACCTGCTTGTGCATGCTCTCTCTCTCTTTCAGTCAAATAAATAAACAAAATCTTAAAAAAAAAAAAAAAGAAGCATTGTCTATCTATACAATGGAGTACCATTAAAAAATAAAGACACGAGGCTCCTGGGTGGCTGATTCAGTTTGGCATCCAGTTCTTGCTTTGGGCTCAGGTCTGATGGTCCTGAGATCTGGTAGGGCTGCACACTCAGGGAGAAGTCTGCTTGAGTTTTTTTTCTCCCTCTCCCTCCACCCTCCCCTCTGCTTTCTCTCTCTCAAAAAAATAAATAAATCTTTAAAATGAACAATAGAAAAGACACAGAAAACTCTTAAGATGTCCTTATGGGAGGGTATCCATGGTACATGGTTAAGTATAAAAAAGCAAGGTGTGGGGAAGCAAATGTCAAAATTTGTGTAAAAGGGAAAATGTATATATTAGACATTATTATATTAATTAATGTTTGCTTGCATAAGCATAATGTGTCTTTGGAAAAATAAGCAAGGAACTAATATCAGTGGTTGCTTGTCAGGAATGGGAGAAGGGTGAGAGAGAGACTACTTACCTTTTTGAAGCTCTTGAATTTTGAACTAAATCAAAACATAAAACAAAAATAAGAACAAAAAAAACCCCATAAAACAAATAATAATTCCAAATGAGACAAAACAAATGAAATTGGAAAACTTAAAATAAAAAAACTGGAAAATACATGACAGGAATAATTCCTTCACCTTTGTTAAGATAAACAATTGAAAATTATATCAGTCCTTGAATAAGGGTGTTTACTACCATTTTAACTCAGCATGTTCTTTTATTTTCTTTCTTTTTAAAAAAGTTTTATTGATTTGGGGCGCCTGGGTGGCTCAGTGGGTTAAGCCGCTGACTTCGGCTCAGGTCATGATCTCAGGGTCCTGGGATCGAGCCTCGCATCAGCAGGGAGCCTGCTTCCTCCTCTCTCTCTCTGCCTGCCTCTATGCCTACTTGTGATCTCTCTCTGTCAAATAAATAAATAAAATCTTTAAAAAAAAAAAAAAAGTTTTATTGATTTATTTGACAGAGAGATATCACAAGTAGGCAGAGAGGCAGACAGAGAAGCAGGTTACCTGCTGAGCGGAGAGCCCGATGCAGGACTCAATTCTAGCACCCTGGGATCATGACTTGAGCCAAAGGCAGAGGCTTTAACCCACTGAGCCACCCAGGCACCCCCTCGTTATTTTCTTTTTAAACGCTTTATCTTTCTTTATATATTTTTCTTTCATTCTTTAAAATAAAGTAAAATAAGGACATAATTACTCGATAAATGTAATTTGGTTAAATAAGTTGACCAAATCTTGGTTTAAGCAGGAAAGCCCAATCTCCAAGACTTTTTTGGTGGTTAGACACAATCGCTTGTTGCTTTATAAATCTCAGGATGTCCATATGGGTTCAAAGTCTGACAGAATGGGAGAGGATGCTTGCATATGACGTGTCAGATAAATGGATAGCATCCAAAATCCATCAAGAATTTATGAAATTCGGGCCCCTGGGTGGCTCAGTGGGTTAAGCCTCTGCCTTTGGCTCAGGTCATGATCTCAAGGTCCTGGGATTGAGTCCTGCATCAGGCTCTCTGCTTGGCAGGGAGCCTGCTTCCTCCTCTCTCTTTTTCTGCCTGCCTCTCTGCCTACTTGTGCTCTCTCTCTGTCAAATAAATAAATAAAAATCTTAAAAAAAAAAAAGAATTAACGAAATTCAACATTCAAGGAACAAACAGTCTAATCAACAAATGGGTAGAAGACATGAACAGACATTGCTGCAAAGAAGACATCCAAATGGCCAACAAACACGTGAAAAAGGGCCGTAACTTGGCATCAGGGAAATAAAAATCAAAACCTCAATGAGATAACACCTCACACCAGTGAGAATGGCTAAAATTAACAAGTCAAGAAGCGACAGATGTTGGCAAAGGTGCAGAGAAAGGGAAACCTCTGGGGCGCCTGGGTGGTTCAGTGGGTTAAGCTTCTGCCTTCAGCTCATGATCGCAGGGTCCTGGGATCAAGTCCTGCATCAGGCTGTCTGCTAGGCAGGAAGCCTGCTTCCTCCTCTCTCTCTCTCTCCCTCTGCCTGCCTCTCTGCCTACTTGTGATCTCTCTTTGTCAAATACATAAAATCTTTAAAAAAAAAAAAAAAGAAAAAAGAAAGGGAAACCTCCTATACTGCTGGTGGGAAGCTGGTGCAACCACTCTGGAAAACAGTATGGAGGTTCCTCAAAAAAGTTGAAATTAGAGCTACTCTACCACCACAGCAATTGAGCAGCTGGCTATCTACCCCCAAAATGCAAATGTAGTGATGCAAAGGGGCACATGCACCCCAATGATTATAGCAGCAATGTCCACAATAGCCAAACTATGAAAAGAGCCCAGATGTCCATCAACAGATGAATGGATAAAGAAAAAGTGGCATATATATACAATGGACTATTAAGCAGCCACTAAAAATTGAAACCTTGCCAGTTGCAATGACGGGGATGGAACTAGAGGATATTATGCTAAGTGAAATAAGTCAATCAGAGAAAGACAATTATCACATGATCTCACTGATATATGGTATTTGAGAAACAAGGCAGAGGATTATAGGGGAAAGGAGGAAAAAAATGAAACAAGGTGAAGCCAGAGAGGGAGACAAACCACAAGAGACTCTTAATATTAGGAAACAAACCAAGGGTTGCTGGAGTGGAGGGGGTGGGAGGAATGGGGTGGCTGGGTGATGGGCATTGGGGAGGGCAGCATATGTGGTGGGGAGTGCTGCATATTTTATAAGACCGATGAATCACAGATCTGTGCCCCTGAAACAAATAATACATTATATGTTAATAATAAAAAAATTAAATTAAAATTTATACATTATCTAAAAAAAATTGTCTTTCATTCATAAAAGGGTAAAATAAGGGCATGATTACTCAATAAATGCAATTTGTTTGGTCAAGGAAGTGGACCAAATCTTGGTTTAAGCAGGAAAGCCCAATCTCCAAGACTTTTTTGGTAGTTAGACACAACCCTTGTAGCTTTATAAATCTCAGGACGCCCTCTAGTGTCCAAGTGGGTTGAAAGTCCCAGTGACTCAAAAATAAATCACTTCGGTGGTTTTAGTCTAGGACATCTTACTTGAAGCCCTTTGCCAAAATATCAAGACCATCATTGTTAGCCCATTCTTTTATCTTTGTTAGCTGTCTTATAATTGTCAGGCTATGAAAAAGAAAAAAAATTATCAGGCTACTTTACCCTATATTTGGATTGGAAAGTATGCTCAGTGTTCCTCCAGTCACATCATAGGTCCCAGCAGCTGAGGTATGATAGAACAAGGCCTGGAGGTCAATGTTGTGAGGGCAGGGAAGGGTCTGAGGGGCAGGAGCCCATCTGTAGAGTCCTAGGAAGCCCCAGGTGCTGTGTGTAAAGCACTGCTTCTGGATGACACTCTTAGACCTCTGCATCTGGGTGTGACCTGGGTGCCTGCCCTTCCTGGAACCCAAGGCAATCCACACTGGATATCTGCTATCTGCGGTGCGAGTAGGGTTCTTGAGGGAGGGGCAGGTATGGTTTAGTTTATCCTACACCTCTGCCCCAGTCCTTTTCCAGACCTCTTCTGATACTAGAAACCAAACCAGACAGGCTTAGGACTAAGGTTCTCAAAGTGTGGACTTGGGGCAAGCTGGGAAGCTCCCAAACTGGGAACTTGTGAGAAATGCAGATTTCAGGCCCTATAGAATCAGAAAGTCCAGGGGTCAGGGCCCAGCACTCTGCTTTTTAACATGCCTTTTAGCAGGATTTTGCTTTTCAGAAAAAATCAGACTCTTTCACGTTTCAACATGTAGTAGCTGTGACTTCTGAATAGTCAGAATTCAGGACACTTTCTTAACCCGAAAGCACCTGGCACCTCGGTCGGCTTCATCTGAATCCAGGCCTGGTCCAGGCAAAGACACTTCTGAACAGCATTCACTTGTGCTGGGTGTCCTTTGGGTTTCTACTCATGCCTCAAATGCAGCTCACATGTTATCTCTTTTATGAGGTTTTGGGACTCTTGGTTAGAGCTTGTGGTCTATGTATCTGTCCATCAAGCATGCATACATGTTGTACTTACCAATTTGTTGTTTCCTTACCCATCAAAATGCAAATCAAAACCACTTTGAGATGTTATGTCATACCAGTCAGAATAGCCAGTACCAAAAACACAAGAGGGAGCCTGACTGGCTCAGTCGGTAGAGCATGCCACTCTTGATCTTGGGGTTGTAAGTTTGAGCCCCCTTTAGTTATAGAGTTTGCTTTAAAAAAAAAAAGGATAAGAAATAACAAGAAGAAATAACAAGTGTTGGGGATGATGTGGAGAGAAGCGAACCCTCATGCACTATTTTTTTTTTAAGATTTTATTTATTTGACAGACAGAGATCACAAGTAGGCAGAGAGGCAGGCAGATTCAGAGAGGGGGAAGCAGGCTCCCCACTGAGCAGAGAGCCTGATGTGGGGCTCAATCCCAGGACCCTGAGATCATGACCTGAGCTGAAGGCAGAGGCTTAACCCATTGAGCCACCCAGATACCCCTCTCATGCATTATAGCAGAAATGTAAATCAGTACAGCCACCATGGAAAACAGTATGGAGATTCCTCAAAAAATTAAAATAGAACTATCGGTAATTCCACTGCCTTTTTTTTTTTTTTAAAGATTTTAATTTATTTATTTGACACACAGAGAGAGATCACAAGTAGGTAGAGAGGCAGGCAGGGGAAGGGTAAGCAGGTTCCCTGCTGAGCAGAGAGCCCGATGCAGGGCTCAATCCCAGGACCTGGGATCATGATCTGAGCAGAAGGCAGAGGCTTAACCAGTGAGCCACTCATATGCCCCTCACTGCTGAGTATTTTTGCTGAATAGTATTTTTTTTTTTAAAGATTTTATTTATTTATTTATTTGACAGAGAGAGAGAGAGATCACAAGTACGCAGAGAGGCAGGCAGAGAGAGGGGGAAGCAGGCTCCCTGCTAAGCAGAGAGCTTGATGCAGGACTCGATCCCAGGACCCTGAGATCATGACCTGAGCTGAAGGCAGAGGGTTAACCCACTGAGCTACCAAGGCGCTCTATTTGTTTTTTCTTTTCTTTTCTTCTTCTTCTTCTTCTTCTTTTTTTTTTTTTTTTTTTTAATATTTTATGTATTTGACAGACAGAGATCACAAGTAGGCAGAGAGGCAGGCAGAGAGAGAGAGGAAGGGAAGCAGGTTCCCTGCCGAGCAGAGAGCCCAATGCGGGGCTAGATCCCAAGACCCTGGGTTCATGACCTGAGCTGAAGGCAGAGGCTTTAACCCACTGAGCCACCCAGGCGCCCCTATTTGTTGTTGTTTTTTTAATATTTTATTTATTTGAGAGAGTGAGAGAGAGAGCACGAACAGGGGGAGGGGCAGAGAGAGAAGGAGAGGCAGACTCCCTGCTTAGCAAGGAGCCTGGTATCGGGCTGGTACTTTTCCTCTGGTGGGAAGAAAATATCATGTTAGAGGCTGAGGACAGGGAGAGGCCATGAGATCCTAGAGGAAACTCCTAGTCCTGGTTGAAGTTGAAGTTTCCAGAATTGTGCCTGAAGACCCAGGACAGGATCAGGAAACACGAAGAATGAGGTGTGGGGTCACTGGGTTACCTAACTTGCTGGAGGTCTGTTCTCAGCAGGATCCTTCCTCTCTGTCCTGTGACTGCTGGGAGTCAGGTCCCCATCACCACAACTGTCAAGATGAAAATGTATCCTTCATTGTCACAAGTGTTTGCTACAGAGTCAGTGTTAGTGATCGGCTCCAGAGTGGGCAAGTACATGTGCAAGGGATGGTACTTTCCAGTTACAAGGCAGGACGGTCTGCTATCTAGGAAACCCCCAGTGGGATAAGAAACCTCAGATCCTTCCACTCCATTCCCTACCTGAGCATTTCTTCCTCCAGATCACAGCTCCAAATACCACAGCGACCATAAGGAGAGCCGGACCAGCAATGATCCACATGATGGGGATGGTGGGACGAGGCAGCTCTGGAAAGGGAAGGGACAGTGGGGGTTCCAGACCTCTGGTTTGAATCCTGACCCTGCTGGAATTCTCCAGAAGGCCTTCTGCTTTCCCTGAGAAGAGGCTCGACCCCAAACCCTCCTTACCCCAACTCTCGGTGATGGGATCGGGCAGCCCCTCATGCTGCACATGGCATGTTTATCTGTTCTGCTCCATAAGGCACCACCTCAACCGCCCACTTCCTGGAAAGTTCCATCTCCTGCTGACCTGGTCTCCACAAGCTCTGTTTCCTGGGTCAGGTCCTCTCCCTCACTGCTGTCAGATCAGGGTGATCTCTGCAGGGTAGAAGCCCAGGGCCCAGCACCTCAGGGTGGCATCACGGTCAGAGATGGGGTGGTGGGTGTCACATGTGTTGGGGGCTTCTGAGGAAGAGAATCAGAAAATCCACCACACTCGGGCTTACCTTTATGGGCCACTGAAAGGGCATTCATGTGACCAGGGCCACTGTTTTGGAAGGCAGCTATGCTCACCACTATACCACCAACGCTGGGCCACTGTTTTGGATTGAAGAAGCACAAAGCCCAGTCATCAACCTAACTTTTGGGATCTCCTAATCTAGGAATTCTAGAATCATGGAGAGAACCCAGGGTAGGAGGTCTAAGAGGGAGACCACACTAGTAGTCCTGACTGTGGTGCAGGGTGAATGAGTCAGGAAACCCAGAGTCGGAACACCAAAGATGCTATCATTGGAGAAAAAGGCATTGAGAGGGGAAAGTCATGATTTCCAAGGTAGCTGCCAGGGTTAAAGGGAAAGGCTGATGGGTTATTTCAGGAATGGCCTCCACCTGCCTCCTGGGAGAGACTGGATTCCTCAATTGTCCTTTAGAGAAAAGCAGCCCTCTGGGTGAGTCACTCTCCAGTAGGAACCTGAACACCCAGGCGGACCTCCCTCTCCCCACCCGTGGGAGGGTGGTGTTCTGACATTGAGTCCATTTCCTCTCCCTGGAGGGAAGCCAGCCCCAGGGGAGGGGAGATCAGGGAGGCCCCCGTGGCCCCTCGTACCTGCTCGCTGCAAGGTCTCCTTTGGGTTCTCCAGGTACCTTGGGAGCCACTCTACGCCCCTGCCCTCCACGTAGTTCCTATAGTTCCTATAGAGCTCCGCGTCACCAGCGGAGTGTGGTCCAGGAGCGCAGGTCCTGGCTCACGACGATTTAATCCGCGCGGTGGTAGGAGTCCTGATTGTACCCGCGGAGTAGGCGCCCCTCCGGCTCCACGTCACAGCCGTACATGCACTGGTAGGTGTGAGACCCTCCCCGCCCCAACAGGCAGGGTTTTAAGTCCAAACACAAGTAAAACTGCCTAAACGTTACCGCTGGCTCGGGGAGGGCCAGAGTTCCGGGTAGGGTTCTTTCAATTCCCGGTGACGCTTGGAACTCGGAACCGTGTACGTGGGTGGGGAATGGGGGTCGTGATCTGCACCCGACCCTGTCGCTCACTGGCCTCGCTCTGGTTGTAGTAGCCCCGCAGGGTGTTCAGGTGTTCAGGTGTTGTACAGATTCTGTACAAATTTTAAGATTGTTTTTTCCAGCTGTGTGAAAAATGTTGATGGCATTTTGATAGGGATTGCATTGAATGTGTAGATTGTTCTGGACAGCACATTTTAACAATGTTTATTCTTCCAATTCATAAGCATGGAAGCTTTTTCCATCTCTTTGTGTCTTCCTCTATTTCTTTTATATTTATTCTGTAGTTTCTGGAGTACAGGTCCTTTACTATTTTGGTTAGGTTTATTCCTAGTTATCTTATGGTTTTTGGTGCAATTGTAAATGGGATCAATTCCTTAATTTCTTTCTTTAGTCACATTGTTAGTGTGTAGAAATGCAACTGATTTCTTTTCTTTCTTTCTTTCTTTCTTTCTTTTTTTTAAAGATTTTATTTATTTGTCAGATAGAGATCACAAGCAGGCAGAGAGGCAGGCAGAGAGAAAGGAAGAGAAGTAGGCTTTCTGCTGAGCAGAGAGCCTGATGCGGGGCTGGATCCCAGTGACCTGAGCCAAACACAGAGGCTTTAACCCACTGAGCCACCCAGGTGCCCCTGCAACTGATTTCTGTGCATTGATTTTGTATCCTGCCATGTTGCTGAATTGCTGTATGAGTTTTAGCAATTGGGGTAGGTTTTGGGTTTTTCACATAAAGTATCCTGTCATGTGTGAAGAGTGAGAGTTTGACTTCTTCTTTGCCAATTTGAATGCCTTTATTTCTTCTTGTTGTTGGGTTGCTGAGGCTGGGACTTCTAGTACGATGTTGAACAATAGTGGTGAGAGTGGGCATCCCTGTAATTTTCCTAACCTTGAGGAAAAGCACTCATCCCCACTGAAAATGATATTCGCTGTAAGGTTTTCATAGATGGCTTTTATGACATTGAGGTATGTTCCATCTACCGCTACACTTTGAAGAGTTTTAATTAAGAAAGGATGCTGTATTTTGTCAAATGCTTTTTCTTTTTCAAAAAATTTTAAAAGATTTTATTTATTTATTTGACAGGCAGAGATTACAAGTAGGCAGAGAGGCAGGCAGAGAGAGGAGGAAGCAGGTTCCCTGCTGAGCAGAGAGCCCAACATGGGGCTCGATCCCAGGACCCTGGGATCATGACCTGAGCCGAAGGCAGAGGCTTTAACCCACTGAACCACCCAGGCGCCCCTCAAATGCTTTTTCTGTATCATTGAGAGGATCATATGGTGCTTGTCTTTTCTTTTATTAATGTGACCTATCATACTGATTGATTTACAGATGTTGCAGCCCAGGAATAAATTCTACTTGGTCCTGGTGGATAATCCTTTTAATGTTCTGCTGGATTCTATTGGCTAGTATCTTGGTGAGTATTTTGGCATCCATGTTTATCAGGGATATTGATCTGTAATTCTCCTTTCTGATGGAGTCTTTGTCTGGTTTTGGGGTCAAGGTAATTCCGGCCTCATAGAATGAGTTTGGAAGTTTCCCTTCCATTTCTATTTTTGAAACAGTTTCAGGAGAATAAGTATTAATTCTTTAAATGTTTGGTAGAATCCGTCTGGGAAGGGGTGCCTGGGTGGCTCAGTGGGTTAAAGCCTCTGCCTTTGGCTCAGGTTATGATCTCAGGGTCCCGGGATCGAACCCCACATCGGGCTCTCTGCTCACTGGGGAGCCTGCTTTCTCCCTCTCTCTCTGCCTGCCTCTCTGCCTACTTGTAGCCTCTCTGCCTACTTGTGATCTCTCTCTCTGACAAATAAATAAATAAAAATTAAAAAAAAAATTCTCCTGGGAAGCCATCTGGCCCGGGCTCTTGTTTGTTGGGAGATATGTGATTACTGCTTCAATTTCCTTACTGGTTATGATCTGTTGAAGTTTTCTCTTTCTTCCTGGTTCAGTTTTGGTAGTATACTTCTCTAGGAATGCATCCATTTCTTCCAGATTATCAATTTGCTGGCATATAGTTGCTCATAATATGTTCTTATAATTGTTTGTATTTCTTTGGTGTTGGTTGTGATCTCTCCTCTTTCCTTAATGATTTTCTTTTCTTTTTTCTTTTCGATAATCTGGCCAGGGGTTTATTAATCTTATTAATTCTTTCAAAGAACCAGCTCCTAGTTTCATTGATTTGTTCTACAGTTCTCCTGGGTTCTATTTCATTGATTTCTGCTCTAGTCTTTATTATTTCTCTTCTCCTGCTTGGTTTAGGCTTTATTTGCTGTTTTTTCTCCAGCTTGTTTAGGTTTAAGGTTAGCTTATGAATTTGAGATTTTTCCAATTTTTTGAGGAAGGTTTGTATTGCAATGTACTTCCCTCATAGGATCACCTTTGCTGTATCCCAAAGGTTATGATCCAGTTTGCTTTCATTCTCATTAATTTCGAGGAGTTTTTAAAATTCCTTTTTTTTTTTAAAAAGATTTTATTTATTTATTTATTTTATTATTTTTTTTTAAAAGATTTTATTTCTTTGACAGACAGAGATCACAAGTAGGCAGAGAAGCAGACAGAGAGAGAGGGAGAAGCAGGCTCCCCGCTGAGCAGAGAGCCCGATGTGGGGCTTGATCCCAGGACCCTGGGATCATGACCTGAGCCGAAGGCAGAAGCTTTAACCCACTGAGCCACCCAGGCGCCCCAAGATTTTATTTATTTATTTGACAGAGAGAGATCACCAGTAGGCAGAGAGGCAGGCAGAGTGAGAGAGGAGGAAGCAGGCTCCCTGCTGAGCAGAGAGCCCGATGCGGGACTCAATCCCAGGACCCTGAGATCATGACCTGAGCCGAAGGCAGCAGCCTAACCCACTGAGCCACCCAGGCGCCCCTAAAATTCCTCTTTAATTTCTTGGTTGACCCATTTATTCTTCAGTAAGGAGCACTTCAACCTCCAAGTGTTTGCGTTCCTTCCAAATTTCTTCTTGTGATTGAGTTCCAGTTTCAAAGCATTGTGGTCTGAAGACATGCAGAGAATAATCCCAATCTTTTGGTATTGGCTGAGACCCAGTTTGTGAACCAGTATGTGATCTTTTCCATGTGCACTTGAGAAGAACCAGTATTTTGTTGTTTTAGGATGGAATGCTCTGTATATATCCGTGAGGTCCATCTGGTCCATTGTGTCATTCAAAGCCCGTATTTCTTTGTTCATTTTCTGCTTAGATGATCTGTCCTTTGCTCTAAGTGGGTGTGTTGAAGTCCCCTACTATTATTGTATTCTTATCAATGTGTTTACTTTGGTTATTAATTGGTTTATATAACTGCTCCCATTTTGGGGGCATAAACATTTACAATTTTTAGATCTTCTTGTTGGATAGACCCTTTAAATGTGATATAATGCTGCTCTTCCTCTTTTACTACAGTCTTTGGTTTAAATGCAATTTATCTGATACAAGGATTGCTACCCTGGCTTTCTTTTGAGTTCCATTAAGGTTAGCT
Source organism: Mustela putorius furo (assembly GCF_011764305.1). Classification (NCBI taxonomy): domain Eukaryota; kingdom Metazoa; phylum Chordata; class Mammalia; order Carnivora; family Mustelidae; genus Mustela; species Mustela putorius. Next base: position 70,841 of record NW_025421892.1, on the reverse strand, counting down.
TATGGCAAACTGTTCTCCACCCCTCAGTTTCAGTTTGGAGGTGTCTTTAGGTCTAAATGAGTCTCTTGTAGACAGCATATGGATGGATCTTGTTTTTTAAAACAATCTGATAACCCATGTCCTTTGATTGGAGCATTTAGTCCATTTACATTCAGAGTAACTATTGAAATATATGAATTTAATGTCATATTATCTGAAAAGTCCCTGTTCCTATAGATTGTTTCTGTTTCTTTTTAGTCTATGTTACTCGTGAGCTTTCTCTTCACTTACAAGGATCCCATTAATATTTTTGCAGGGCTGGCTTGGAGGTCACATATTCTTTCAGTTTCTGTCTCTCCTGGAACCTCTTTATCTCTCCTTCCATTCTCAATGACAGCCTTGCTTGGTAAAGAACTCTTGGCTAGGGGCGCCTGGGTGGCTCAGTGGGTTAAGCCGCTGCCTTCGACTCAGGTCATGATCTCAGAGTCCTGGGATCGAGTCCCGCATCGGGCTCTCTGCTCAGCAGAGAGCCTGCTTCCCTCTCTCTCTCTGCCTGCCTCTCCGTCTACTTGTGATTTCTCTCTGTCAAATAAATAAATAAAATCTTTAAAAAAAAAAAAAAAGAACTCTTGGCTAAATGTTCTTCTCATTTAGTACCCTGAATATATTTTGCCAGCCCTTTCTGGGCTGCCAGGTTTCTGTGGATAGGTCTGATGTTAGTGTATGTTCTTGCATACACAGGAGGAGACTCCTGTTGAGCTGCTCTCAGGATTTTCTCTTTGTCTCTGAAATTTGCAAGCTTCACTATTATATGTTGGGCTGTTGATATATTTTTATTGATTTTGAGAGGGGTCCTCTCTGCTTCTTGGACATAAATGCTTGTTTCCTTTCCCAGATTAGAGAAGTTCTCATTTATGATTTGCTCAAATATACCTTCTGGCCCTCTCTTTCTCTCTTCATTTTCTATTACCCCAGTAACTCTGACATTGGCATGTTTCATGGCATCGGTTTCTCGATGCCATGAAACCCTTCATGGGTTATTAGATGTTTTTCTCTTTTTTCCTCAACTTTCTTCCTTTCCATCAGCATCTCTTTTAGATCATTTACTCTCTCTTCTGTCTCATTCACCATAGCTGTTAGAGCTTCCAATTAAAAAAAATATATATTTATTTATTTGAGAGAGAATGAGCAGGAGCAGAGGGAGGAGCAGAGGAAGAGGGGGAAGCAGGCTCTCCACTGAGCAGGGAGCCTGATGCAGGGCTTGATCCCAGGACCTTGAGATCATGACCTGTGCTGAAGACAGACATTTTTTTTTTTTAATTTGACAGACAGTGATCACAAGTAGGCAGAGAGGCAGGCAGAGAGAGAGAGAGAGGAGGAAGCAGGCTCCCTGCCAAGCAGAGAGCCCAATGTGGGGCTCGATCCCAGGACCCTGAGATCATGACCTGAGCCGAAGGCAGAGGCTTTAACCCACCGAGCCATCCAGGCGCCCCTGAAGGCAGACATTTAACCAATGAGCCACCTAGGCACCCTTAGAGCATCCAATTTAGACTGCATTTCAGTTACAGCATTTAAAAAATACATATTTTATTTATTTGACAGAGATCACAGGTAGGCAGAGAGAAGGAGGGGGAAGCAGGCTCTCTGCTCAGCAGAGAGCCAGATGCAGGGCTTGATCCCAGGACCCTGAGATCATGACTTGAGCCGAAGGCAGAGGTTTAACCCACTGAGCCACCCGGGCACCCCTTAGTTACAGCATTTTTAAGTTGGCCTGATTAGTTCTCATTTCTTCCCTATGAGATCTTCTACTGTCTTTTATTCTTTATTCAAGCCCAGCTATTAACTTTATAATTGCTACCCTGAATTCCATCTCTGACATTTTACTTATACCCATCTCAATTAGATCTGTGGCAGAAAACCTTACTCTTGCTTTTTTTCTTTCATTGTGAGTTCCTCCTAGTCATTTTGCCCAGAGAAGAATGGGTGAGTGAGTGAGCAGAAGCAAAAATATCAACCACAACTCAAGCACAATGCACACTAGACAAATCCAAAGAGGTCAGAAACAAGAATAGAAAAGCAAACCAAACCAAACCAAAACAAAAAAGAGTAGAAGAAGAGAATATAATCTCATAAGGTGGACAAAGCAAGGTGATCCACTTGTTCCTGAGTGAATTTTGGTCTGTATGTTAGAAGACACTAGTCCCAAAATTACAAAGAAAACAAAACCTATATATACAAAAATAAAATTGAATAGAGTAAAAAAAGACCAAAAATGAAGGTTTTATCTATAAAGTGTAAATGTAAAAAATAAAAGCTAAACGTGACTTAAAAACAAAGAGTAGTTAAAATAAGAAACTAGTTCAAGTGGGAAAAAAGAAAAAAAAAAGAAATGGAAAATTTTAGACTGAAAGATATAGGAATTGTAAGAAAAAACCTTGAGTTATGTATATTATTTCCCCCCAGTGCTGCAGTTTTACAGTCCTGTAGACTGTAAACCATCTATGCACCTGTTCTTCCAATTGGTCTAGGGAAGGGGCCTGCTGTGCTGCTTTTCAGGTGTCTTTACCTGGGTGGTGATGCACCACTCCTTGCCAGGGCCCTGGGCCTCAGTGTAAGCTGGTCCTATGTGTGGCTTTTGTTCCCTGAAGGCTCTCCATGCCTCTTTAGAGGATCAGAATGAAAATGGCTGGGTCCCAGTCTCCAGCCCTAGAACAGAAAGATCACCGTCCCATCTCTTCAGTAAACTTTCTGGGACAAATAGTCTTCACCTTTGTGTGGGCCCAAATCTGCAGACTCCTGTGGTGCATGCCCACAGCAGTCCCTCCCCAGGGGAGTCTGAGGGTCTCATGTTACTGCCTTTTGTAGTGCCCTGAGGCTGAGAGCGATTGGGGGCTTGAGGGCTTACCTGCTCTGATGCTCCCCAGGGACAGCTGGGTTTGCCCTGCTGTCCTTTATGGGGTTGCCACACTGTGAGCTGTTGCACAGTTATAGGGGCCCCTTTTCCACCCCTCTTGGGGAATGGCAGATGGTCCAAGTGTTTCAGTCCTTTTCTGGGTGTGCAGGTGGAGTGGTCACCCGATCAGGCCTGGCTCCCGATTTATGGCGACCCAAGCTGAGAGTTCCCTCCTGGCTCACTGAACATAAACATTTCACTGCTTCACTGTTTGGGCACTCTAATGGCTTAGGCACCCCTGTTAGTTCTGTGACTCCTGGGAACTTGAGACCACACGGCCACCTAGAATTATGCCCTTTTCATCCCCTGAGTCCCTTTCAGACAGAGATTTCTCTCATTAGAGTAGATTTCTAAGGGTTCCCATTTTGCCCTCTGGGACTCCCAAAATGCATATGTTGATTCCCTTTATGGTGTCTTAGTGCTCCCTTAGGGTCTCTTCACTTTCTTCAGTTTTTTTTTTTTTTTTAAGATTTTATTTATTTATTTGACAGAAATCACAAGCAGACGGAGAGGCAGGCAGAGAGAGAGAGAGAGCAGGAAGCAGGCTCCCCGCTGAGCAGAGAGCCTGATGCGGGGCTCGATCCCAGAACTCCGGGATCATGACCTGAGCCGAAGGCAGAGGCTTTAACCCGCTGAGCCACCCAGGCGCCCCCTGCCTTTTTTTTTTCATTCTCTCCTCAGACTTGATAATTTCAATTATCAGCAGTGCTACCTGTCTATACTGCCCATGTATTTGAAATATGAGTGCAGGAGTTACTCTTCATATTCCTGGTTCCTTGTTCAGGCAGCCAAGACCAATATGTACATACTAAACTCACAAAGGAACTCATGCAGGTGCGTGCACACATACATACACAAATCATAAGAAACTCCTCATGCCAAATGCCCACAAACTTTCCTCTTTACAGCCCCAAAGCCAACTTTAAGGAATTCTGCCTACAACAATTCATCCTTACTCCCTCCCTCCCTTCCTTCCTTTAAGTATACTCCATGAATGCCTCTGGGCCAGTGTTTGTGTTAGGCCTGGTAATCATTTAAGGAAACAGACAAAATACATATTGTCTTAATGCTTCCCATCTGACAGGAAAGACAGACAATAAATAAAATGTAATAATAGTAGTACATTAGACATTGCTGTTACCTATTGCTAAATAACAAAAAAAAAAAATCTCCAAATGGTACAACCACGTTTTATTCTCTCTCATTGTGAGTCAGCTAGGCCCGACAGCAGCTCTTCTGCTCTGTGTGATATGGGTTGGGGCTAGAGTCATCTTTGAGATCTGAATGGTCTAGAATATTCCAGAATATGTTGCCTCTCAGTGGGGATGCCCTGAGGTTGTTAAATGCTGTTTGCTGCCATTATGGCCTGTTGGTGCCATCTGGTGTTAACCCAGGTCTTGAAGGCTAACAAGCTCATCGAGAAAAGAGAAACCAATAGAAGCCTATCTGGTGCCAAATATTGCCTTGTGTGCTTTGTGTGACTTCTCCTTCAGTTGTCCAAATTCAGCCTTGCCTTTATCCTCAGCCTTTGCTGGTCCCCCCCAACCCCGTCCCCACACCCCACCATGATCCCTCAGCACTGTCACCTGGGCCTGCTTCTACCAACTACCAGACAGGAACAAGAAAGTGCCCCACGGCCAAGGACAACACCCTGGAGCATAAACTCAATGCTTTCCCTCCTCTCAAGCCCTGACCCATCCAACTACAGAGCACAGGGCATGCCTGAAAGACAGGTATCTGTTACCTCTTCCTCCAGGCCAGGTAGTGGTCACATAGCATCTTCTCTCCCTAGCTGTCTGGATCCCCACCTGCATAAGCACCTGTGTACCTCCAGGCTGTTGTCTGCTTGTTGGCCACGCTCAGCCACAGGCACAGACCCCACCTACAGCTCAGCTTCATCCCTCCCCTGGTCCTGAGCCAGCAGCTCCTAACCAGAAGGGACATCAGAAAGCTCAGGAGACCAACAGGCCCAGTGTAGAAAAAGTGGCTTCCAGTGGAGTCTGTACTTAACCTGACTCAGAGCACTACATGCTCTCAGAGGCCTGGCCTTGTCCTCCATCCTCACCCCTGGCCCAGGCTCCCAAGCTGCATTTGGCCTTCCCTGCTCCTTCTTGGCCCACTTACACCTGGAATCACAGGTCCTCCCCAAATGCTGCTTGGTTGAGGCTGCCAGGGCCTTCCTGCCTCTTTCCTCGTAGGGACTCCCCCAGGCAATTCAGGCAGTGCTTGTTGCAACCTTCTTGTAAATGAGGTGTAGGAAATTCTTGAGACCCCAGCCTGAGGCTGTCTGTCCACCCTTTGCATCCCGAAGCTGCCCTTGCCACCACCTCTCCACCACCTACCACATGGAAACATCCCTGGAAGAGCCCTGCTTAGCCTGAGAATAGAGACAGGGAAGGACAAGCTCAGAGCAGGGAGTCCCAGCCCCACTGTCCAACCCTCACTCAGAGCAAGGAGAGGCCATACTCACCACTCAAGGGCCCTGGTGTCCCTGGCTGTGAGCAGGGCTAAGGGTGGGGATGCAGACATGGCTCCCAACCCCTCTCAGAAATCTGACTTCCGGCTCCTGTTACAGAAGTTGTCTTTCCCTACAGTCTATGCAGAGGGAGACATGAGGGGCCCACATCCATGAGAGCCCCTCCCATCCACCCCCACTCCCCAGATTTCTCACTTGGGCTCCCATAACTGCTATTGATTTCTTGTTCTTGGAGAAAGAACACACACAATGGTGATAAAAGCAGCAGCAGCAGCAGCAGCAGCCAGGCAACTGTCTGTCCATACTGCACTAGGGCCTTTCCAGGAAAAGGGCCATATATCAACTGGGGCTCCCCAGGACCACAGGTCTGCTCTCTTCTCTTCACCCTGGCTCCTGACCCGAACCAGAGTCAGAGCCCCCCATGATCACCCGATCACCCGAGGCCCACCGGAGTGCACAGGGTGTGCAGTGTTGTTCCCTGTGGCTTCCATGCAGCAAGTGAAACTCTGCTCCTTTCCCTGGGGCACCCTTATGGTCCTCCATGTCCAGTAGGTCCCATTTCCACTAGGCAGGACTAGGCATCCTGGCTCAGGGGTTCCTGATCCTGAAGTCAGGTCAGGGAGATATTCCCAGGAGAGAAATGGAAAGCCCAGCATATTAGGCTGACCAAGCCCTCCAAGGGCTGGCTGCAGAACACGTTCTCTGTTTGGGGCACTGGGGAGAAAGCACAGAGCCAGTGAGGCACATGGCTGAGCCCTGCGCCCCTCTAAGGGAAACAGAGAGAAGAGGGCTGCTTCTCCCACCTTTTCATCTCTTGCTGAGGCCTTCATTGACCCCAGATCTTCTCCAAGTTTGTTCTGCACCCTGGGGTCCAGTTCCTTTGGACTGGTGGAAGACCCTGGGATCCAGGCCTCACTTTCTTGGATCCACATGTTGATGCTGAGGAGGGGGCATGATGGGTGGGTTCTTGGGCTGAGGAGAATATAATGGAACTCTTTGTGACATGGAGGCTAGGCTTCCTCTCCTGCCTGACACCCACCTTCCTGGTTCAGTTTTCTGTAGCAGAGTCCACTGTCTCCCTGGACTATTAACACTGACAGGATTCAGATTTTTTTTTTAAGATTTTATCTATCTATCTATCTATCATCTATCTATCTATCATCTATTTAATCTATTTATAGAGTGCATGAGCAGGGAGGGTCATTGGGAGGGGGATAGAGAGAATCCCAAGCAGACTCTGTGCTGAGATCATGACCCGAGTTAAAAATCAAGAATTCGACATCAACCAGTTGGGCCACCCAGGTGCTCCTGAGAGAATTCACTTCTGGCCCCACATGATTGGTATCTCTATCCTTTATCCAGAGGCTTTAAGAGTTTAGGCCGATCACAATACAATGGGCCAAGAGAACATATGTGCATTCCATAGGACAGGGAGGGTTTCCTTGGTCAGGGTTTTGCAGGAGGAGGTTCAATGGGTCTAGGGGAGAGGAAGGCCTCTGCCCCAGGGCTGAACCTTTTTTTTCCCAAGAAGCCCATCCAGGACTCCAGATATTTCTGATGCTTCCACAAAGCTCTCCCTGCACATGGCTAAGGAATCCTGGCTTTGAGAGCCATCTACATCCCAGGTTTCTTGATTTCCATATCAAGGTCAAGGTCAGTGTGGAAGAGCAGGGAACTGTCCATCCATGGGTATTCAAGTCATAGTAGAGGGAGGGCTCCCCATCACAGTGGAAATGCCTGAAGACCCTGGTGCAGTTGTCTTCTTGGATCTCCCAGTCCCAGATCTCCTGGAGGAAATGCAAGCCGGCCACATCCAGCAGTGAATTTCCCAACCTGTGTCCCTCTGCCCTCCCCGCCCCAGTGACAAACTCCAGCCAGAGGAGGCCCTGTCTGCTCTTCTCCACATCTTCCCTGTGTTGGCTCAGTAATGGTCCCTGTAGGCTGAAGTCCGCAGACCCTCAGACCTCACCCCCACCCTCAGCCAATCCAGGGTAAGAGATAGGTCTCTGTTCTCTGCCCTGAACTTCCCTGGGAAAGGTTTCCTATCCTTTTTGCTCTGACCCCACTCTCACCTCTTCTTGGTGCCTGCAGGGCCAGGAGGTCTTCCAGACTCATTCTGAGTTCCTCGCCGGGGTCTCTCAAGCCCTTGGTCTCTGTTGCCCATGTCTCAGGTCCCCGGATTGCTTCGGCCCCTAATCTCTGTGACTCTGCCACATCTTTCTTGTTGTCATGGTGCAGGAAGGCCTGACCATCCCAGTATCTTTCAGCAAAAATTCTCCGATGCACAGATTCATCCTGGGACACCCCTGTGAGGTTATAACAAAGACCATGGGATCCTGGGCAGGGAGGATAACATGGATGAAAACTGTCTTCTGGAAGTAAACTGCATGTCTTATGTTTCTCAGAAAAGCTCAGCTGTCCTGACCTGCTTGAAGTATTGGGCATGCAGAAAATGCATCTGTACAAGGCACAGGAAGAAGGCTTTCTAATGCAGGAAGAGAGGAAAGGGGGCAGGAAGGAGAGGGGAGAAGGAATGGTAGAGGGGGCTGGAAATGGGTAGACATGCAGGACAGGAGCCAGGAGAGGGAGTCACAGGTCTCTGTGGGTAGGTGAAAGTAGGAGGTCAAGGGGAAAGGCTGGCCTGCAGGGACCAAGGGAGGGACAAGAAAGCCATGGTGAAGGAGTGGTCTTCTTGCCAGCTGGGAGGGAGGAGCAGTGGAGAGGCAAAGGTTGATTAATCCATGGCCAGAGCTGCCATGAAGCCCGGGGGCGGGGGCTTATGGTGGAGTGGAGAGCCAGAGGCTGCTGCCTGTGGTGAAGGCTCATCAGGGAGGAGATAGGGCGAAGGGAGGGAGAGACTCTGAGGCAGAGGACTCTGTTGTGGGAGGAGGTGGATTGTGGGCACAAGGGAGCTTAATGTGGGCCAGTGCCCATGGAGGAGGGCAAGGGTTAGGTCCAAGTGGAATAGTGGCAGGGTGAGTCCCCAGGTGGGGATGGGCTGGACCTGTCCGGGTCCCCTGGGGAGAGGCAGTAGGCAGGGGTTTTAGAGAGGCAGAGCAGGGAGCCCAAAGGGTAGTTTATATGAGAAAGGAGGGGAATGAAAGAGAAAATAGAATCAAAACACCGTGGTGAACTCCTTGGAGAAGGACCTGCATGGTGGGGGTGATATTGGGAAGGGAGACACGTCAGATCCCCAGAGAGGTTTAGGGGGGACATCCAGCCCAGGTCAGGCAGGCTGGGAGAATGCTGGCTGTACGGAAAGGCTGGAGCTGACCACGTGGTGGAAAAGAGCCAGTTTGGGAACTAGGTGTCAGGAGTGAGGCCCACTGGGGTCAAGGAACCAAAGGAGGGATAAGGGCCAAGGATCTGGGCAGTTGGACCTGGAGCAATTTTCTGGTCTTTGGGGGAGAGGGGATGGCAAGTACCTAGGAATAAACATAACCAAAGAATTAAAAAATCTATACACTGAAAACTAGAAAACACTGATGAAAGAAATTGAAGATGGCACAAACAAACGGGAAGACAATCCATGCTCATGGATTGGAAGAACAATATTGTTAAGATGTCTATACTACCCAAAATCTACATATTTGATGTAATACCTATCAAAATACCAATAACACTTCTCACAGAACTAGAACAAATAATCCTAAAATTTGTATGGAACCACAAAAGAGCCTGAATAGCCAAACAACCTTAAAAAAGGAAAGCAAATCTGGAGGTATCAAGTTCCAGACTTCAAGTTATACTACAAAGTTGTACTAAGGGGTGCCTTCATGACTCAGTCATTAAGCTTCTGTCTTTGGCTCAGGTCATGATCCCAGGATCCTGGGATCAAGTCCCACATCAGGCTTCCTGCTCCGAGGGAAGCTTCCTTCTCCTTTTCCCTCTCCCACTTCCCCTGCTTGTGCTCCCTCTCTTGCTGTGTGTCTCTCTGTCATATAAATAAATAAAATCTTAAAAAAAAAAACCTACAAAAAAACTCACAAAGCTGCAGCAATCAACAGCATGTTACTGGTACAAAATTACATGTATAGATCAATGAGACAGAGTAGAAAATCCAGAAGTAAACTCACAGTTATATGATCAATTTGTCTTTGAGAAAACAGGAAAGAATATGCAATGGAAAAAAGACTATCCAAAAATGATGTTGAGAAAACTGGACAGCAACATGTATAAGAATGAAACTGGACTATCTCCTTAAACCATACACAAAAGTGAATTCAAAACACATTAAAGAGTTAAATGTGAGGAAACCATATAAATCCTAGAATAGAGCTCGGGCAGTAATTTCTTGGACATCAAGCACAACAACTTTTATCTAGGTATGACTCCTGAGGCAAGGAAAACAAAAACAAAAATAAAAATAAACTATTTGGATCAAAATAAAAAGCTTCGATACAGTGAAGGAGGAGCCGACAGAATGGGAGAAAATATTTGCAGATAACATATCTGATAAAGGGTTAGTATCTAAAATGACAAAGAACTTACACAATTAAACAAAGAAAAAACAAATATTCCAATTAAAAAATAACAGAAGACATGAACAGACATGTTTCCAAGAAGACATCTAAGTGTCCAACAGACACAGGAAAAGATGCTCAACATCACTCAGCATCAGGGAAATACAAATCAAAACCACAATGAGATATCACCTTTCACCCGGTCCTTTTCATCCCAGGGGAAGAAAATATCATGTTAGAGGCCGGGGACAGGGTGAGGCCAGGAGGTCATAGAGGAAATTCCTAGTCTTGGTTGAAAATGAAGTTTCCAGAATTGTGCCTGAAGACCAAGGTAGGATCAGAAAACACGAAGAACAAGGTGTGGGGTCACTGGGTCACCTGACATGCTGGAGGTCTGTTCTCAGCAGGATCCTTCCTCTCTGTCCTGTGACTGCTGGGAATCAGGTCCCCATCACCAGGCTTAACAAGATGAAAATGTGTCCTTCATTGTCACAAATGTTTGCTACACACTGCGTGTTAGTGATCAGCTCCAGAGTGGGCAAGTACATGTGCAAGGATGGTACTTTCCAGTTACAAGGCAGGACGGTCTGCTACCTAGGAAACCCCCAAAGGACAAGAAACCTCAGATCCTTCCACTCCATTCCCTACCTGAGCACTTCTTCCTCCAGATCACAGCTCCAATCACCACAGTGACCACAAGGAGAGCCGGACCAGCAATGATCCATGTGATGAGGACGATGGGAAGAGGAGGCTCTAGAAAGGAAGGGTGAGGGGTTCAGACCTCTGGTTTGAATCTTGACCCTGTTGAAATTCTCCAGAAGGCCTTCTGCTTTCCCTGAGAAGAGGCTCGACCCCAAAACCCTTCTTACCCCATCTCAAGGTAATGGGCTCAGACAGTCCCTCATGCTGCACATGGCATGTGTATCTCTGCTCCTCTCCAGAAGGCACCACCACGGCAGCCCACTTCTGGAAGGTCCCATCTCCTGCAGGCCTGGTCTCCACAAGCTCTGTGTCCTGGGTCAGGTCCTCTCCTTCACGCTGCCAGGTCAGGGTGATCTCCACAGGCTTCTACCCTGTGGGCCCAGCACCTCAGGATGACATCATGGTCAGAGATGGGGTGGTGGGTCACGTGTGTGTTGGGGGGTTCTGAAGAAAAAGAATCAGAAATTCCACCCTTTGGTTTACCATTAAGGGCCACTGAAAGGGCATTCATGTGACCATCCTGAGGTGGATAGGGCCACTGATTTGAATGGAAGAAGCACAAAACCCAGAAACCAATGTAGTCTAAAGGATCTCCTAATCCTGGAAAGTTCTAGAATCGGGGAGAGAGTCCAGGGTAGGAGGCTGTAGGTCTGAGAGAGCACTCTAATCTGTGCTGACTGGGTGGGAAGGTGAATGAGTCACAAAACCTGGAGTCAGACCTCCAAAGATGTTCTCAGAGAACAAGGCCTTGAGAGGGAAAGCCACGGTTGCCAAGGTGGCTGCCAAGGTCATTATTTCAGGAATGGTCTCCACCTGCCTCCTGGGAGAGACTGGATTCCTCAATTGCCCTTTAGAGAAAAGCGGCCCTCTGGGTGAGTCACTCTTCAGTAGGAACCTGAACACCCAGGCGGAGGTCTCGGTCTCCCCACCCGCGGATCTCCCATGGGAGATCCCACCGATCTCCCCACCCGTGGGAAGGCGGTGTTCTGCCACTGAGTCCATTTTCCCTTCCTGGTGGGAAGCCAGCCCCAGGGGAGGGGAGATCAGGGAGGCCCTGTTGGCCCTGGTACTTGAGCGCAGCAGCGTCTCCTTCCCGTTCTCCAGGTGCCTCCGGAGCCACTCCACGCACGTGACCTCCAGGTAGTTCCTGTAGCGCTTTGCCTCACCCGCCGCCTCCCACTTGCGGCGGGTGATCTGCGCCGCCGTGTCCGCCGCGGTCCAGGAACACAGGTCCTCGTTCAGGGCGATGTAATCCGCGCCGTCGTACGCCCACTGCTGGTACCCGCGGAAGAGACGCCCGTGGGCCCCCACGTCGCAGGCAGAAGTCCACTGGAAAGTGTGAGACCCTGGCCCCGCCCCCAGCCCGGCAGCAGCGGTCAGCCCCCAAAACCCTCCCCGCCCCTACCGGCGAGCGACTAAGTCCAAACACAAAGTAAACCCCATAGAGGTTCCCGCGCGCTCTTCCCGGGTCTGGGCACAAGTGGGTCCCGCAGCCTCACGGTGGCGCTCATACCCGGACACTCGGGGGCGACACCCTCCCATCGGTGGGGATGGGGGTCGTGACCTGGACCCAGGCCCTGTCGCTCACCGGCCTCGCTCTGGTTGTAGTAGCCCCGCAGGGTGTTCAGGCTCACTTGGAAAGCCTGCGCGTTGTGCTTGACCCTCCGCGTCTCCTGGTCCCAATACTCCGGCCCCTCCTGCTCCACCCACGGCGCCCGCGGCTCCATCCTCCGACTGGCAGAGTCGCTGTCGAACCGCGCGAACTGCGTGTCGTCCACGTAGCCGACTTCCCAGTACCGGGGCTCCCCGCGGCCGGGCCGGGACACCGCGGTGGAGAAATACCTCAGGTAGTGGGAGCCTGCGGGCGCGGAGGGCTGAAAACCCGCCCGACACTCCTCCCGGCGCTGGGCCTGGGGCCCAGGAGGAGGGTGGGGAGGGCCGGGGGAGGGGAAGCATCAAGTCTGGGAGAGCAGGGCGGAGGCGGGGAGGGACCGAGGAGCACAGGCCGGGGCGGGGGTGGGGGCGGCGGAGAGGCGCCTTCCCCGGGGGTCCCGCGTCCCCGCCCGGCGGTCCCCCCGCTCCCGCCCGGCAGAGGCCCTTTCCTCCCGTCCCCGCACTCACCCGCCCAGGTCTCGGCCACTGCCAAGGCCCTCGACAGCAACAATGCGAGGGCTCGGGGGCCCATGCCCCAGACCCTTAGGGTCTGAGGAGGAGAACTGAGTCCCAAGGTCTGGTAAAGACTTCAGAAGCTGGATCCGCGGTGCCGCTGATTGGCTTCTCTAGAAACCCGATGCCCAATGGGAGTGTGCACTGGGTTCGCGTCACGAGTATCCATGTAGGAGGACATGATGCAGGTTGTGAGAGGAAGGGAAACCCGAGGAGATGGGGACTCCCTGGCACTCGGCTTCCTCGCCCCAGACCCTGCCCTGGGATCTGAGACCCTGAGAGGCAGGTCCGGGGACCTGGGCCTTTGACCCGACCCCTCACATACTGCACGGCGCGCTCCTCGTGACTCTGTCTCCCTGAATTATGGCGCTGGAGCTGTTTGAATAAGTGATTCTAAAACATTTTGTTCACAGGGTATCTATATAGTTTTACAAATTACCGAGGATCCCAAGAATATTTTTGTGTATGTCAATTTTGTGTTTGTGTGTGATGTTTACCATAGTAGGAATAAAACAGGGTTAAACATTTATTATTAATAAATTTATTAATTTATTTAGAATTATATTAAAAGCAGCTGACATGAAAACAGAAATACTGTTTTTATGAAAAATAACCAGTTCCCCAAATAAATAGGATAGCTAGAAGAGTGGATTTTCTTACATATTCCATTTTTACAAGTCTCTATCTTTCCTGTCTGTTTCCTTAGAATACCATTGGATGTTCAGATTTGCTTCTGCATTTATGGAGTTGTTTTGGTTGAAGTATATGAACAAATTTACAGCCTTGCTGTAAATGAACAAATATTGAGAATATCATGTTTTATAGCCTTTTCAGAGAATTATTGCTATTCATCTTTGATACTATATTCAAACTACACAAGGTATTCATTCTCTAAGGTTACTTTTGAAGTGGAACCTGAAACAGTATCATTGACTATGTCCTTGTCTGTTACATTAAAATCCACAGGCCCAACTTGCACACCAGATGGATCTTGTACTAATGCATGATTAAAAAAAAATTTCTTTTTAAAATTTAAAATTTAAATTTTATATTTTTTTAAGATTTTATTTATTTATTTGACAGAGAGAGACAGCGAGAGGGGGAACACAAGCAAGGGGATTGGGAGAGGGAGAAGCAGGCTTCTCATAGAGTAGGGAGCCTGATGGGGGGCTGGATTCTAAGACTGCTGTGGGGCATTATCCCAGAACCCCAGGATCATGATCTGAGCCTAGGGCAGTTGCCTCAGATGCCTAATGACTGAGCCACCCAGGAGCCCCCTTTTTTTTTTTTTTTTTTAAGAAATATGGAGGCGCCTGGGTGGCTCAGTGGGTTAAGCCTCTGCTTTCCACTCAGGTCATGATCACAGGGTTCTGGGATCGAGTCCTGCATTGAGCTCTTTGCTTGGCAGGGAGCCTGCTTCCTCCTCTCTCTCTCTCTGCTTGCCTCTCTGCCTACTTGTGATCTCTCTTTGTCAAATAAATAAAGTCTTAAAAAAAAAAAGAAACCCACCATAAAAGATAAATATTAATAAAAGAAATATGTTGTTTCACTTTATTTAGTTATATATATGTTCCAGTATTGATGAGAGTGAATCGAATTATCAAAAATTCATGTTTGTTTCAATATTACCACCAATCCCAAGGAGAAAGTTTGTGGGTACTGAGAAGCTGTCAAGCTTATTAGTGGATCATAAGTTTTCCAAAATTCTGATTTTCTGTTGGGAGATTACATTTTATCAAGGCAGAAAGTACTGTCAGCTATCATATGTGAGCTGATTTTCGTGAAGTGATAGGTTTGTGTTCATTTTCAAGAAACTGCCTGTGGGGACGCCTGGGTGGCTCAGTTGGTTGAGCAGCTGCCTTCGGCTCGGGTCATGATCCCAGCGTCCTGGGATCGAGTCCCACATCGGGATCCTTGCTCGGCGGGGAGCCTGCTTCTCCCTCTGCCTCTGCCCGCCATTCTGTCTGCCTGTGCTTGCTCTCCCCCACCCCTCTCTGATAAATAAAATGAAAAAAAAAAGAAACTGCCTGTGAAATATCCTAGTCTAAAAAATCCAAGTTTCTCTGTCATTCATTTCTTCAAGCAAAAATGGCATTCCATAAAAAAAAAAAAGAGAGGCCAGTTATGTTCACACCAATTATTTTCCTTGGGGCTTAGGGATGTAGCAGAAGTGCTATACATCCCATGTTACAAATAAGATGTTACATATGGGGATTTGAGAATAATTTAGTAAAAATAATAATTTTTATTTTATTTATATTATTTTATTTTTTTTAAAAGATTTTACTTATTTATTTGACAGAGAGAGATCACAAGTAGGCAGAGAGGCAGGCAGAGAGAGAGGAAGGGAAGCAGGCTCTCCGCTGAGCAGAGAGCCCGATGCGGGACTCGATCCCAGGACCCTGAGATCATGACTTGAGCCGAAGGCAGCGGCTTAACCCACTGAGCCACTCAGGCGCCCTATTTATATATTAAAAAAAATATTTTATTTATTTATTTGACAGAGAGAGATCTAAAGTAGACAGGCAGGCAGAGAGAGAGAGGTGGAAGCAGGCTCCCCGCTGAGCAGGGAGCCCAATGCAGGGCTCGATCCCAGGACCCTGGGATCATGACCTGAGCTGAAGGCAGAGGCTTAACCCACTGAACCACCTAGGTGCCCCCCAAATAATAAATTTTAATACTTCAGCCAGGGTATTTTTGTTCTTGTGTGTTTTCATCTTGCTTTTTCATGGTCCATGATGCCAGCTGAGATTGACAGTACATTGAAGCCAAATTGGAGGGATCATTCTGCCATTTTTCTAGGTCTTTGAGTTGTATATCAAATCTGGGGATGCTTGGGGTGCCTGGGTGGCTCAGTTGTTAAGCGTCTGCCTTTGGCTCGGTCATGATTCCAGAGTTCTGGGATTGAACCCTGCATCAGGCTCCTTGTTCAATAGGGAGCCTGCTTCTCCCTCTCCCACTCCCCCTGTTTATACTCCCTCTCTTGCTCTCTCTCTCTTTTTCTATCAAATAAATAAAATCTTAAAAAAATATGTAGTTTGATATAGGAATTGTTTCTCCAGTTTTGTTTTGATGTCCATTAGCATGGGAAGTTGTTCTCTACCACCTTGCTTTGAATCTGGAGGTGTCTTTGAGTCCTCTGGTAGGGGATGGGTCTTTTATGCTGAGTGAAATAAGTCAAGCAGAGAAAATCAATTATCATATGGTTTCACTTACTTGTGGAACATAGGGAATAACATGGAAGACATTAGGAGAAAGGAAGGAAAAGTGAATTGGCGCAAATTAGAGGGGGAGACAAACCACGGGAGACTGTGGACTCTGAGGAACAAACTGAGGGTTTTAGAGAGGAGGGGTGTGGGTGGAGGGTGAGCCTGGTGGTGGATATTAAGGAGGGCACGTATTGCATGGAGTGCTGGGTGTGGTACATGAACAATGAATCTTGGAACACTGCATCAGAAACTAATGATGTATTTTATGGTGACTAACATAACACACACAAAAAAATCCATTCTGATACCCTATGTCTTTTGATTGGAGCAGTTAGTCCTTTTCCATTCACAGTAATTATTGAGAGATATGAAGCTAGTGCCATTGTATTACCTAGAAATTTGGTTTTTCTGTATATTGTCTGTATTCCTTTCTGGTCCTTGTTTACTTTTGGGCTCTCTACACTCAAAGGATCCCCTTTAAAATTTTTTTTTTTTTCCCTTTAAAATTTCTTGCAGGGCTGGTTTATTGCTCACAAATTCCTTTAGTTTGTTGTTGTTGTTATCTGTTTTTTTCCTGGACAGTCTTAATCTCTCCTGTTCTGGATGACAGCCTTGCTAGATAAAGTATTCTTGGCTGCATACTTGTCCCATTTAGCACATTGTATATACCCTGCCTATCCTTTCTGGCTTGCCAGTTCTCTGTGGACAGATTTGCTGCTTAACCATCTGAGCCACCCAAGAGCCCCATGACCAAGCTTTTTTATCTCAGCCTGTGACTGACTTTCAAGTCTTCAAATTTTACATACTCCTGAAGCGTGGACTTGCACCATTCCTCCTGGGGGAGGGAGAGGGGTCTTGCCTTGTTTTTCCTTTTGCTGAGCTTTTGAGAGCAGTGTAGGAAAGACATAGTGGTTCACAGTTTATGGCAACACTGGACAGAAAGTTGGCACCTAAGCTCGCTCTTTTCAATCAGCTTCCCTGTTCTGATGCCTGGGAACTCTGCCACCCTCAGGCACCCTATTCTTCTTGTGACCCCAGGATCCTGAGACCACATCGTCCCACCTAGCATTCTGCCCTGCCTTGCCACATGAGCACCTTTAAGCCAGGGACATCTTTCATTGCAGCAGACTTCTGGAAGTTCTGCTTCTATGTTCTGCTGCTTATAATACTTTGCAGTAGGCTCCTTAAGGAAGCTTTCTCCCCTCTGCCATGTCCTTTGATATATGGTCCCGATTCCTGTCTCCGCACCTCCTACCCTGCAAATAGTGGTTGCTTTTCTATTTGCTGAATTGCAGCAATTCTTTTCTCAGATCTCTGATTGATTTCGTAGGTGTTCAAAATGAGTTGGTAATGATCCAGCTGAATTCCAGGGACCAAACTTAGGGTCCCCTACTCCTTTACCACCTTAACTTCTTGCTGGAATAATGAAGCTGTTTTCTTACTGTCATTATTGGACCGTTTATTGAAAGTGTATGGAGAGGTGCCTGGGTGGCTCAGTTTGTTGGGTATCTGCCTTTGCCTCAGGTCACGATCCTGAGGTCCTGGGATTGAGACCCATGTCTGGCTCCCTGCTCAGTGTAGAGTCTGCTTCTCTATCTCCCTCTCCTTCTCTCCCCAACTTGTGTTCTCTCTCAAGTAAACGAATAAATAGGTAAAATCTTTTTAAAAAATTTTATGGAAATGTAACTGATTTTTGTGTCTTGACTTCATATCCTGCCCCCTTGCTGAAATTATTAGTTCTGGTAGCTTTTTAGTTGATTCTGTAGGACTTCCTGTGTACAAGATCATGTCATCTGCAAACAGAAATAATTTTACTTTTTTTTCTTCCCAGTCAGGATGCACTTTATCTTATTTTTTTTTGCTTTAGAATGTCTAGCACAAAGTTTAATAGAAGTGGTGAGATTGGACATCCTTTTGGTGTTCCTGATCTTAGCAAGAAACAGCCAGTATTTTTCCATTAAGAAATTGTTAGCTTAAGGGTTTTCATAAATTATTTTATTTTTTATTTTTTTAAAGATTTTATTTATTTGACACAGAGAGAAATCACAAGTAGGCAGAGAGGCAGGCAGAGAGGATAAAGCAGACTCCCTGCTGGCAGAGAGCTTGATCGGGGCTTGATCACAGGACCCTGAGATCGTGACCTGAGCCGAAGGCAGAGGCTTCACTCACTGAGCCACCCAGGCACCCCCATAAATTCTTTTAATCAGTTTAAAGAAATTTCCTTCTGTTAATAATTTGTTGAATTTTTATTACAAGAGGGTGTCCATTTTTTGTCAAATGCTTCTTGTCCATCTGTTGAGACAACTGTGTGGCTTTTGTTTTTTTATTATATTAATATGGTGTATTACATAGATTGATACAGATATGAAACCAGTCTTTCATTCCTGGGATTAAATTTTCACTTAGTCATGGTATACAACTCTTTTTATATATTGTTGGTTTTGATGTGGTACATTTTGTTGAATTGTGTGTGTGTGTCTATATTCATAAGAGACATTGGTCTGTAGTTTTCTCTCTCTCTCTCTCTCTCTCTCTTTTTTTTAAGATTTTATTTATTTGACACAGTGAGAGAGATATAGTGAGAGAGGGAACACAAGCAGGGGGAGTGGGAGAGGGAGAAGCAGGCTTCCAGGGGAGCAGGGA
Source organism: Mustela putorius furo (assembly GCF_011764305.1). NCBI lineage: Eukaryota > Metazoa > Chordata > Mammalia > Carnivora > Mustelidae > Mustela > Mustela putorius. Next base: position 52,250 of record NW_025421892.1, on the reverse strand, counting down.
GCCCGACCCCAGGGCACCCCTGTCTGTAGTTTTCTTGTCTCGCAATATCTTTGTATCTGCATAATACTAGCCTCACAGAATAAGTTGGGTTCCCTCCTCTCCTTTTGGGAAGGGGTTGTAAAGAATTGTTATTAATTCAGCACTTGGTATCATTTACAAGTGAAGCCATTTGAAACTGGGCTTTTTTTGTGGAATAGTTTTTGACAGTTAACTGTATCTTCTACCTCATTTTAGGTGTATTAGATGGTCTACTTCTCCTTGAGTCAGCTACATGGATTTGGGTGTTGAGTTATTATGTGAATATATGTTTAGAATTGTTTCATCTTTCTGACGATTTGACCATTTTATCATTATAAAATGATCCTGTTTATCTTCCTCGCATTTTTAAAGTCCCCTTTGCCTTTTTTTGGCACAGTACACAGAGTTCTCTGTCCAGCTTTCTTATGGTTGTTTGCCTGAGATAACTCTTCCATCCCTTTAATTTTAATCTATTTGTAACTGGGATCAAGTATGTCTACTGTAGACAGGATACTTGGTTCTCATTTTGCATTCATTCTAACAATCTGTGCTTTGATTGGCTGCTTTAAGCCACTTAGATATAATGTCAGTGTACTGTAATGTACTGTTGGATTTATGATGGCATTTTACTTTTTGCTTTTTGTTTTTCATGCCTCCACTCATTCCTCTTTCACTGGTAACTCCTTATTCAGTGAATAAACTATAATATTTTCATTATTTAATTATTAGTCACTATTTTGTATCTAGTTTAGTAAGAGATTTTTTGCTTTTGCCATTTTTTTCTACATTTATAATTCTGTGATTTTTTTCTTTTCAAAGATTATTTAAAAGACTTTTAAAAAATTTATTTAAAAGAGAGACAATGAGAGACAGAGCACCAATGGAGGGGGAAGGGGAAGAGGGCGAAGGATCTCCTAAAACATTGTGATTATAGCTGTTTATAGAGCTATCTCTGTTTCAGAGATGAAGTAGAACAGTGTCTACACTGGAAAGGGTTTTTCAGACTTTTATGAAGGCCATATAAAACCTAATAAAATTATGGATACTCTCCCCAGAAAGAAGTGCATGTATAAAGAAACATAAAATGTCAGTGGATATATGTAGATCATCTGAAGTGATACAGATCTGGGTTTTAATCCCAGGAAGAGACAAAGAATGAAGAAGACATGTTGAGCAATCACTTCATGACCCAACAATGCTACTGTACCTATCTGTGAATAGGGACTGGAGTGGAGAAACCTGGGCCATAACAACCATCAAGGGAATAAGTTGAAAGATGCCATTTATGAGTCACTCCTCATCCAAGCCGACTTGAGTGCCTGCAGTGTCCAGATCAAGTTCTAGTCTCAGATCATGGCTCCAAATGTGTTCCTTTCTCTTCTATGGCCTTCGCCCTTCCTGGTGACCTCATCTCTGCTGTAGGCTCTAAACATCATTTATGTGCTGTCACCTCCCAAATCTATTTCTCCAACTTAGATATCTCTCCAACCCTGCACTCTGTATCCGTCAACTTAGCTTGCATTTCTTTCTTTCTTCTTTTTTTTTAATATTTTTACATATTTATTTATTTGACAGACAGAGATCACAAGTAGGCAGAGAGACAGGCAGAGAGGGAGGAGTGAGCAGGCTCCCCGTTAAGCAGAGAGCCCGATGCGGGGCTTGATTCCAGGACCCTGGGATCATGACCTGAGCTGAAGGCAGAGGCTTTAACTCACTGAGCCACCCAGGCACCCCTTAGCTTGCATTTCTAATAGACATATTAGATTCACCATTTCTGAAGTGGATGACTGTGATGCTGCTTCCCTAAATGTGCTTCTTACAAAGTCTTCCCATATCCAAGGAAGGCACTCCACATTTCTACTTGCAGTCTGAAATCCTGGCTCCCTTCTTTGATTCCTCCTCACCACCCAGAGTGAAGCCATTAGGAAATGCTGCAAAGTCCTTCTGTAAATATCTCCAGGACGCAGTCGATTCCCAGTGTCTTCTCTCCTGGGACACTGTACTGGTCTCCTACAGTTTCCCTACTGGTAGCTCACACTGCACCTCTCAATTCTGCACAGTAGAAAAACAGGTGCTGCTAAGGAAAGTCAATCCCATTGATCTGTTCATTCTTGTAACTCCACACCTCACTCAGAGAAAACTCAAAACCTTCTAATATCTTCAGACCTCCATGATGAGACTGACCTCTGACCTCATCTCACCTGTTTTCTGTTCCAGCCACAGTGGCCTCCTCATTCTTCCTTGAACACAGACACACTCCTGCCCTAGTGTGTGTGCACTGGAGGCTCCCTGCCTGCAAAGAACTCCCCCCTGACCTCCTCTTACACAATTCTTTCATGTCCTTCAAATCTCTCAGAGGTCAACCTCTTAGTGAGGCTCCCCCGATCCCTGGAGTAAAGGAGCCATTGTCCCCATCCCAGCACAGGTGCTCTCTGGGTCACCTTCCATGACACTGGCTTGTATGGTGCATGTTCACCTGTGTGTGGACTTTTTTTACAGTAATTACTGTCCACGCATTTTCTCTTCTTTGTGATTTTTGAGTAATTTTTGCAGCTTCATTCATTGTTAGAATACTGTTTTCTACATGTAACATAAACATGTGTTAAGTGACTCTTCATGCTATCAGTGAGGCTTCCAGCAACAGTAGGCTATTAGTTCTTATGTTTGGAGGGAGACAAAAGCCATACTTGGATTTCTGACTGCTCGAGGGGGTCACTATCCCAATTCCCACCTTGCTCCAGGGTCAAGTGGAGTCTACCCCTTACCACTAGAAATATTCTCCACAAGACCAGCACATTTTCCCTTTTCTTAGTCGCACTGAGGTGTCCCAGATATAAACACAGTGTGTCCTTTATGTGGCACATGACAATTATTGGTTGAATGAATGAGCAGCTAAAGGACTCCCTCTTCTAGATAAGTCTCAGGCGCAGCTGTTCTGTGGCAGCTCCCGCCCCACGTGCACCCACTTCACCATCTGTGCTGTCTCTCTCCCCTCACAGTGCTGCCCTCCCCTCCCTCTCTCTGCTCAGCCCCTCCCCCCATACCATCTCTCCTGCACAGCACAGCACACAGAGTTCTCTCTCCAGAAACACTATACTCAGGCTTTATGGATCTTTTTCTCCAACCACACAGAAATCTACCTAGACTCTGCTTTATAAATTCATGACCTTGGATCTAAGCCAGCACTAGGATCACTAGAACTAAGGGCCAAGCAGCAGGGAAGGCAGAAACTAACTAAAGTTTAATAAGAAGGAGAACCTCTCAGATTCCTCCTCTCCCTACTTCCAGAACCCAAAGAATATTCCAGAAAACAGGTCCAGAGTGAGGGGAAGAGATGGATGAATCTGAAAGTTCATATCTTCATACCACAGAGACTCCTGGGTCAGGGGATGACCTGGGCCTGTGGGAACAATAGCCTAAAGGCCACCTGCTGCTGTAACTGACAGGGTCATCCCTGGGAGAATAGACAAAAACTCATACACAAGAGCAAGAACAGGCCTGATGATCTAGAGAAACAATGAAAAAACAAAAAACAAAAAACAAAATGGGGGCTGTGGTGTGACCCAGGCCTGAAGTGAGACTGATCCAGTCCACAGGAATTTTTGCTGCACAAGTTCCTGGTGACAGGTAACATCTAAGTCCATGTGATCACAGGTCCTGGTAGATAAGCGTCCACACAAAGGGCAAGGACACGGAGTGTAGAGATCACTCAGCTGAGGGGGGAGCACTTAACGCCCATGATGCACTGAGCACAGACTGGGAACAGATCCTGTCGCCACTTGGCTCCTCACAGCCTACTCCTGTCCCACCTGCAACAGACTCAGCATAGCAAACACATGGATTCTGGAAGGTTCTCAGTGTTTCCATTTATTTGTTGTCTCAAGTTTAGAAATCTCCTCTTTTATTACCTCATCAACCGCACATGGCAAGAATTAGGAAACACAACTCATATCTGCATTCTCATTTTCAATAGGGAAGGAAGTCATTTGTACTCAGCCCAACATGAAATAAAGACAGGGATGGAGATGGTCCAGCCCTGCCTCTGCTGGAACAGGAAAGCACATTTAAGAAGAGAACGCAGATCAGTATGGGGAGGGGTCTGGTGGGCAGGGTGGGCCAGTCTCCCCACCTCCTCATGTTTTGCTCACAGGAACACAGACACATCTGACATCTCTGCACAAAGAGAAGTAAGGGGTTGCTGATGACACCAAGTGGGAGTGTGAACACATCTTGCATTGCTCATCCCCGACAAGGCAGCTGGCCTCACACTCTCAAAAAAAAAAAAAATGTACAAATTTAGGTCAATCACATAAGTGATCAACAGCTTTCCACATGCTCAAAGTGTCCCTAGTGACCCGATTCCTATGCACTGCTGGGTCTCCAAGGTCTCACCTTTAGGAGCCATGAGAGACACATCAGAGCCCTGGGCATTGTCATCACCTAGGGGAGAACAAACAGGATGTGGTCAGAGCCCAGAGGAGAGGTGACTAAAGGAGGAGCTATGGGTGGGTGAGCTCCTCATGGGGTCCTGTCTATACTAGGGTCTCAGGGATCACCCCTCCATACTTACATCATGCTTGAGACTAGCCTGGTCCTTTTCCTCCTGAAGGAAGAAAATATCATGTTAGAAGCTATGACAGGACTGGGCCATGAGATCCTAATGGAAGCTCTTAGTCCTGATTCAAAACGAACTTTGAGAATTGTGACTGAAGACCTAGAACAGGATCAGGAAACATGAAGAATGAGTTGTGGGGTCACTGGCCCACCTGACTTACAAGAGGTCTGTCCTCAGCAGGATCCTTCCTCTCTGTCCTGTGCCCACTGGGCATCAGGTCCCCATCACCAGAATTAACAGGAAGAAAATGTGTCTTTCATTTTCACAAGTGTTTCTACAGAGTGAGTGTTAGTGATCAGTTCCACAGTGTCCAAGTACATGTGTGAGGATGGTACTTTCCAGTTACAAGGCAGGACAGTCTGCTACCTAGGAAACCCCCAGTGGGACAAGAAACCTCAGATCCCCCCACTCCATTCCTTACCGAGAGCTTCTTCCTCCAGATCACAGCTCCAAACGTCACAGTGACCATGAGGAGAGTCAGACCAGCAATGATCCATGTGATGGGGGTGGTAGGAGGAGGTGGCTCTGGAAAGGGAAGGGATGATGAGAGCCCCAGACCTCTGGTTTGAGTCCTGACCCTGCTGAAATTCTCCAGAAAGCCTTCTGCTTTCCCTGAGAAGAGGCTCTACCCCAAATCCTCCTTACCCCATCTCAAGATGATGGGTTCGGGCAGCAGCACATAGCATGTGTATCTCTGCTCTGCTCCAGAAGGCACCACCATAGCTGCCCACTTCTGGAAGGTTCCATCTTCTATAGGCCTGGTCTCCACAAGTTCTGTGTCCTGGGTCAGGTCCTCCCCCTTGCACTGCCAGGTCAGGGTAATCTCTGCAGGGTAGAAGGCTAGAGCCCAGAACCTCAAGGTGAAGTAATGGTCAGAGATGGGATGGCAGGTCACGTGTGTGTTGGGGGGTTCTGGGGAAGAAAAATCAGAAAATCCACACTTTGCTTTACCTTTATGGCCTATTGAAATGGCATTTATGTGACCATCTGGAAGTGGACCCAGCAGTTTCTCTGGATGGAAGATGTGTAAAGCTTCAAAGCCCAGTCACCAACCTAGCTTTTTATTTATTTATTTGTTTTCTTTTTAGTTTTATTTTTTAAATTAACATATAGTGTATTATTTGCCCCAGGGGAACAGGTCTGTGAATCATCAGGCTTACACATTTCACAGCACTCATCATAGCATATACCCTCCCCATTGTCCATAACCCAGCCACCCTATCCCTACCCCACTACCCCCCAGCAACCCTCAGTTTGTTTCATGAGATCAAGAGTCTCTCATGGTTTGTCTCCCTCCTTATCCTATCTTGTTTCATTTTTCCCTTCCTACCCCCCACAACCCACAGCCCTGCCTCTCAAATTCTTCATATCAGAGAGATCATATGATAATTGTCTTTCTCTGATTGACTCATTTCGCTCAGCCTAATACCCTCTAGTTCCATCCACGTCCTTGCAAATGGCAAGATTTCTTTTTTTTGATGGCTGCATAGTATTCCATTGTATATATATACCATATCTTCTTTATCCATCCATCTGTTGATGGACATCTAGGTTCTTTCCATAGTTTGGCTATTGTGGACATTGTTGCTATAAACATTTGGGTGCACGCATGCCCCTTTGGATCACTACATTTGAAGATTATTTATTTATTTATTTGACAGAGAGAGATCACAAGTAGATAGAGAGGCAGGCAGAGAGAGAGAGAGAGAGAGGGAAGCAGGCTCCCTGCTGAGCAGAGAGCCTGACGCAGGACTCGATCCCAGGACCCTGAGATCATGACCTGAGCTAAAGGCAGCGGCCTAACCCACTGAGCCACCCAGGCGCCCATGGATCACTACATTTGTATTTTTAGGGTAAATACCCAGTAGTGGGATTGCTGGGTCATAGGGTAGCTCTATTTTCAACTTTTTTTCTTTAAAGAATTTATTTATTCATTTGACAGACAGAGATCACAAGCAGGCAGAAAGGCAGACAGAGAGAGAGGAAGGGAAGCAGGCTCCCCGCGGAGCAGAGACCACAATGGGGGGCTGGATCCCAGGACCCCGAGACCATGACCTGAGCGTAAGGCAGAGGCTTCAACCCACTGAGCCACCCAGGCGCCCCTATTTTCAACTTTTTGAGGACTCTCCATACTGTTTTCCAGCGTAGCTTGCCCAACCTAGCCTTGGTGATCTCCTAATTCAGAGGTCCTAGAAGCAGGGACAGAGCCCAGGGTAGGAGGAATCTGTAGGTCTAAGTGAGAGAGCACACTAATGATCCTGACTGCAATAGAGAGTGAATGAGTCAGAAAACCTCGAGTCAGAACTCAAAGATGTTCTCACTGGAGAAAAAGGCCTTGAGAGAGAAAGTCAGGGTTTCCAAGGTGGCTGTCAGGGTCAAAGGGAACCGCTGATGGATTATTACAGGAATGGTCTCCACCTGCCTCCTGGGAGAGACTGGATTCCTCAATTGTCCTTAAAAGAAAATTGGCCTTTGGGTGAGTCACTCTTTAGTAGGAACCTGAACACCCAGGCGGAGGGCTCGGTCTCCCCACCCGCGGATCTCCCACAGGAGATCCCACCGATCTCCCCACCCGTTGAAGAGCGGTGTTCTGCCACTGAGCCCATTTTCCCTTCCTGGTGGGAAGCCAGTCCCAGGGAGGGGAGATCAGGGAGGCCCTGTTGGCCCTGGTACTTGAGCGCAGCAGCGTCTCCTTCCCGTTCTCCAGGTGCCTCCGGAGCCACTCCACGCACGTGACCTCCAGGTAGTTCCTTTCATGATCTGCCTCACAGGCCGCCTCCCAATTGCGGTGGTCGCGGTGGGTGACCTGTGCCTCCCTGTCCGCCGCAGTCCAGGAGCGCAGGTCCTCGTTCAGGGCGAGGTAATCCGCGCCATCGTAGGCGTCCTGACTGTACCTGCGGAGGAGATGCCCGTCGGGCCCCACGTCACAGCCATACATGCTCTGGATGGTGTGAGACCCTGGTCCCACCCGACAGGCAGGGGGTTAAGTCCACACAGAAAGTAAAACCGCCTAAAAGTTCCCGCGGGTTCTTCCGGCTTAAGGATGGGGGGACAGGGGTGGGGATGCGGGAAGGGTCCCTTATACTCGGGGTGACACTCAGACCCGGACACTCGGGCTACCCTGTGGGGATCAGAGTTGTGACCTGGACCCGGGCTCTGTCGCTCACCGGCCTCGCTCTGGTTGTAGTAGCCCCGCAGGGTGTTCAGGTTCACTCGGTAAGTCTGTGCGGCGTCCTTGAGGTTCCCGGTCTCCTGGTCCCAAAACTCCGGCCCCTCCTGCTCCACCCACGGCGCCCGCGGCTCCATCCTCAGACTGGCAGAGTCGCTGTCGAACCGCAGGAAGTGCGTGTCTTCCACATAGCCAAAGGCTATGAAGCGGGGCTCCCCGCGGCCGGGGCGGGACACGCGGGTGTAGAAATACCTCAGGTAGTCGGAGCCTGCGGGCGCGGAGGGGCTGAGACCCCGCCCGACCCTTCTCCCGGCGCGGGGCCCAGATGAAGGCGGCGGGGAGGGCAGGGAAAGGGGGCACCGCACTCCCGACAGGGCCCTGGTGCCTGAGAAGCTGACCCAGGGACCTCGGACTTTGCCGCGACCCCTCACCTACTGCACAAAGCGCTCTTTGTCATACCGTCCCCCAGAGCAGTGGCCCAGGACCTGAGTCAGTGATTCTCAAACATTCTGTTCACAGGGTATCTGCACAGTCTCACAGATGACTGAGGATCCCAAGGATCATTTTGTGTCTGTGGGTTATCTCTATCAGTATTTACCGTAGTAGGAATAAAAGAGGTTTAAAAATTCATTAATTCATTTAGCATCATATTAATAATCCATGGCATGAAAATAGAAATATTGTTTTTATGAAAAATAACTATGCAAATAAACAGCATAGTGAGAAGGGTGATACTGCATTTCACATTTCTTGTCTGTCTCCTTAGAGGACCCGTGGATGTTCAGATTTGCTTCTGCATGTAATTTGTGGTTTTGGTTGAAGTCTATGAAAAAATGTACAACCTTGCATATTAATGGGAGAAGAGTATGCTTCATGACCTCTTCAGATAATTATGTATATGCGTCTTAGATACTATATTAAAACGACACAAGGTGTACTTTCTCTAAGGTTACTGGCAAAGTGGCACCTGAAACAGCATCATCGACTCTGTCCTCTGTTGCATTAAAATCCACAGGCTCATCTCGCACACTGAATGGATCTTGTTCTAATGCATTATTTTTAAAAAGAAGTGTGTTGGTTCACTAAGTTGCATAGGTTTTCCACTGTTGATTAGACTGGAAGTGAATTATCAAAAAGTCATATTTGTTTTATTTTTTTTTTTTATTTTTTTTTTTTTTAAAAGATTTTATTTATTTATTTGACAGATCGCAAGTAGGCAGAGAGGCAGGCGAGAGAGAGGAGGAAGCAGACTCTCCGCGGAGCAGAGAGCCCGATGCGGGGCTCGATCCCAGGACTCTGGGATCATGACCTGAGCCGAAGGCAGAGGCTTTACCCACTGAGCCACCCAGGCGCCCCAATATTTGTTTTAATATTACCACAGATCCCAACAGAAAAGTTTGTCAGTACTAAGAAGCTGTAAAATTTATTGGTGGATCACAAGTTTTCCAAAATTCTGAATTTCTCTTGAGAGTTTACCTTTTATCAAGGCAACAAGTACTGTCAGCTGTCATATGTGAGTTGATTTTCATGAAATGATGGGTTCATGTTTATTTTTCAGAAACTGTCGGTCAAATAACCTAGTGTAAATAATCCAAGATTCTGTGTCATTCATTCTTTCAGGTAAAAATGGCATTCTGCAAAAAGAAGAAAAAGACCAGTTAAGTTCATACAAATTATTTTCTTCGGGGCTTATGCATGTAATGGAAGTGCTGTGTATCCCATGTATGAGAAGTTTAAAAATGGGGATTTGAGAATAATTAATGAAGATAATATTTTTTAATGCTTTAACCAGGATATTTTAGTGTGATACTAGTTTTGTTTGGTTGTGTTTTTGTTTTTGAGGCATTTTATTTGCACATAGGTATTACGTCCCTAGAAAAGGGATCTCAGGATTTTCCCTCCTGAGTGTTTTCATCTTGCTTCTTCATGGTTCATGAAGCCAGCTGAGGTTGTCAGGACAATGAAACCAAACTGAGAGGATGGGAGCAGGTTATTCTGCCATTTTTCTAGATCTTTGAATTGTACACTAAATCTGGGGTTGATAACTCCACACAGGTTTAACCTGCCCGTGAGATTCACAACAATGTTCTCAGCTTGGTGATCAGCAGTGATTTCAAATTCCTGCTTCGTTATCACAGTTAGAAATGGGATGTTGACTTTGGAGTATGGCCTAAGAAGACCCACCTTTAGCTCTCTTCTAGGCACTGCTAATGATCTTGAGAGCATCTGCAAAGATATTCCTGTATCTGTTAAGGTGGATCAGAAAGATGGCCAAAAGAGTGTTTTTGTTTTTTTGTGAATATAAGTAGTGATGAAGAATATCAACTATTACTATTTGCACCTATATCCTCCATTCTTGCTAAGTTTTACCTCAGTGCTAATGTCAACGTGGTGAAAAGGCAAATAGTATCTAAGTGATGTTGTGAAAATAGTTTAACCTCATGGATTCTGTGAAAGGGCCTCAGTGATGTCAGCTGCTCCTTAGGCCACACTTTGAGAACAGCTGCTCTGAATAACCCTGAGAGAGTCTCCTGCAGGTCCTGCCCTGGCCTCCTCCTCACTCAGCAGAATCCCTTTCCCTGAGCTGCACTTCCTGCCTCTGAAAACCCACCTCTGACTTGAGCCCCTGAGTGCATCTAGAGGAGACCTCACCTCCTGGAAATGTGATGGCAGAGAGGGTCCCCAGGTCTGGGAAGGGAGGTGGAGGGACAGGGATTTCCCTTTTGTAACTGGGGACAGTTTGTACCTAAAGACACCAGACCCAGGCATAACCGACTTTGATTTTGTGACCCACCAGCTTCATGTGTATTCAAATCCTAGACAGAAATCTGATGTTGTCTGTAAGAGAAATCATATTTGTCTTTTCACTTTACCTGTGTCTCATGCATCTGACTCAAGACCCACAAAGCATGAAGCACAGCACCTTCCAGTGCAACAGTCTGTGCGGAAGGAATTGCTCTGTATCTGCACTGTCCAGTCTGGTGGCCACGAGATGCATGTGGCTCTTGAGATGCAGGTGGCACTTGAAATGTGCTGAGCAGTTGCATTTTTAATTGTTGTAAATGCATGGAATTTAAGTAACTGTAAGTGGATTACTACTATTCAGACAGTACATATCTAGAACGCTCTAGTTACTGTGTGACTCATAGTTACATGTGTATTAAATTTACCTTTATTATTTTGTTTGTTTGTTTGTTTTATTAAAGTCATTTTTAATTTTCATCTCACAGTTACATTCTTTCCTTTCAATGTATTTAATTTTACTTTGGTATATATGTAAGTATTTCTTTCCTTACAATTGTAAAATGTAATTTCTTTTAACAAACAAACCAAAATACACTCAGGATATGGTGAATTGTTCTCACCTGTCTGTATATACACCTTACTTTTTTGTTGTTTTTATCTTTTTTTTAATTTTTATTTTTTATAAACATATATTTTTATCCTCGGGGGTACAGGTCTGTGAATCGCCAGGTTTACACACTTCACAGCACTCACTTTTTTTTAGTATATGTGCTGCCGAAGCGAGCACTTCACAGCACTCACAAAGCACATACCCTCCCCAGTGTCTATAACCCCACCCCCCTCCTTCAACCCCCCTCCCCCCAGCAACCCTCAGTTTGTTTTGTGAGATTAAGAGTCACTTATGGTTTGTCTCCCTCCCAATCCCATCTTGTTTCATTGATTCTTCTCCTACCCACTTAAGCCTCCATGTTGCATCCCCACTTCCTCATATCAGGGAGATCATATGATAGTTGTCTTTCTCTGCTTGACTTATTTCGCTAAGCATGATATGCTCTAGTTCCATCCATGTTGTCGCAAATGGCAAGATTTCATTTCTTTTGATGGCTGCATAGTATTCCATTGTGTATATATACCACATCTTCTTGATCCATTCATCTGTTGATGGACATCTAGGTTCTTTCCATAGTTTGGCTATTGTGGACATTGCTGCTATAAACATTCGGGTGCATGTGCCCCTTTGGATCACTACGTTTGTATCTTTAGGGTAAATACCCAGTAGTGCAATTGCTGGGTCATAGGGCAATTCTATTTTCAACATTTTGAGGAACCTCCATGCTGTTTTCCAGAGTGGCTGCACCAGCTTGCATTCCCACCAACAGTGTAGGAGGGTTCCCCTTTCTCTGCATCCTCGCCAGCATCTGTCATTTCCTGACTTGTTGATTTTAGCCATTCTGACTGGTGTGAGGTGATATCTCATTGTGGTTTTGATTTGTATTTCCCTGATGCCGAGTGATATGGAGCACTTTTTCATGTGTCTGTTGGCCATCTGGATGTCTTCTTTGCAGAAATGTCTGTTCATGTCCTCTGCCCATTTCTTGACTGGATTATTTGTTCTTCGGGTGTTGAGTTTGCTAAGTTCTTTATAGATTTTGGACACTAGTCCTTTATCTGATATGTCGTTTGCAAATATCTTCTCCCATTCTGTCAGTTGTCTTTTGATTTTGTTAACTGTTTCCTTTGCTGTGCAAAAGCTTTTGATCTTGATGAAATCCCAATAGTTCATTTTTGCCCTTGCTTCCCTTGCCTTTGGCGATGTTCCTAGGAAGATGTTGCTGTGGCTGAGGTCGAAGAGGTTGCTGCCTGTGTACTCCTCAAGGATTTTGATGGATTCCTTTCGCACATTGAGGTCCTTCATCCATTTTGAGTCTATTTTCGTGTGTGGTGTAAGGAAATGGTCCAATTTCATTTTTCTGCACGTGGCTTTCCAATTTTCCCAACACCATTTATTGAAGAGGCTGTCTTTTTTCCATTGGACATTCTTTCCTGCTTTGTCGAAGATGAGTTGACCATAGAGTTGAGGGTCTATTTCTGGGCTCTCTATTCTGTTCCATTGATCTATGTGTCTGTTTTTGTGCCAGTACCATGCTGTCTTGATGATGACAGCTTTGTAATAGAGCTTGAAGTCCGGAATTGTGATGCCACCAACTTTGGCTTTCTTTTTCAATATCCCTTTGGCTATTCGAGTTCTTTCCTGGTTCCATATAAATTTTAGAATTATTTGTTCCATTTCTTTGAAAAAGATGGATGGTACTTTGATAGGAATTGCATTAAATGTATAGATTGCTTTAGGTAGCATAGACATTTTCACAATATTTATTCTTCCAACCCAGGAGCATGGAACATTTTTCCATTTCTTTGTGTCTTCCTCAATTTCTTTCATGAGTACTTTATAGTTTTCTGAGTATAGATTCTGCGCCTCTTTGGTTAGGTTTATTCCTAGGTATCTTATGGTTTGGGGTGCAATTGTAAATGGGATGGACTCCTTAATTTCTCTTTCTTCTGTCTTGTTGTTGGTGTAGAGAAATGCAACTGATTTCTGTGCATTGATTTTATATCCTGACACTTTACTGAATTCCTGTACAAGTTCTAGCAGTTTTGGAGTGGAGTCTTTTGTAAATTTACCTTTAAATGGAAGTTATAGATTTGTCTATGTGGATCTGAAACATATGCTTAAAATACAGCATGAAAGTGTAATTATCATGCACTGAGACAGCTGAAGTGTACAGACATGAACCAAAACATGAAGTATCACATCTAGGTCTTAAGTGTCCAAGATGTCCATCTCTGGAGCTCACTGTTGTCTCTATTGCTTTGGGTGTCTTGGTGTTGGTTGTGTTCACCTGGTAAACATAAGGAAGCTCATAAATCTTCACTGAGCCCAGGTGAGAGGGTATATTGGCTATAACATGTACCTTGTAGGCTCTGTATGTACTTGCAAACATCATAAAGCAGAAGATGGACATCTTAGTTTCCACTATCTTAGACTCTTTTACCTCTTGCTCCTCCCCATACTTTTGCCCAAATTCAAATATTCTCTGTTTCCCTTCACCCTTGAAACCCTCTGTTCTTCATTTTTACAAAGGTGAAAGTATACATGAAACGTTTACAACTGTGGGATGAAGAGTTCCCTAAGCACGGCCCAATGATGAAAACCCATAAAGAAAAACACAAAAATTTGTCATTTCAACCACACACTCACAAGATACAAATACATATTACGATCAAGCTAAAAGACACAAAAATAATTTTCACAGATAGAAAGGTAACATGCTTCAATGTTCTTCTGCCAAGACCACCAGGAGCACCTGTGAGCATTCAAGTTGGATCTGTTGCAGTGAGAGAGAACGCACCCCTTTGGGGGCCACGGGGCAAAGCCCTATGGAACAAGGGCTTTGTAGGGGAGTTTTGGAGAGGATCCCTGAAAGTGGGGCCCACTCCCGACTGCGTGTTGTCAGGACGTGTGGGCAATCCCATGGTTGAACATCTCAGTGAGTCCACTCTCCAGCAGCCAGACCAGAGTGAGGAGAGAGCAGTCATGGTGGAGAAGCAGCGATTGCTCACATTGGCTGACACAGGGAGATGTGTGTTATTCTGTGGGTTGTACGGTGCCTTGTTTTGTCTGTAATGACACAGGGTGATGTTGTGGTTTCAGAGCGTCCTTGTCTGATGCTGATGTTCTGTGAGGTGACTGATTCATATCCCATAGGAGAAGAATATGGCCAAGTGGTGGACATTCACCAGCTTCTGACCACAGAGTCCAGCTGTCAGTTTTGGACCAGCTCCCAATGTTGGGGGGGCTGCTGTTTCTTTCCTGCTAAACTTTGTATATTTTTTCTTTTCTTAAAATTTAATTTTTTTTTCAGTGTTCCGAGATTCATTGTTTATGCACCACACCCAGTGCTCCATGCAATATGTGCCCTCCATAATACCGACCACCAAGCTCACCCAACCTCCCATCTCCCTCCCCTTCAAAACCCTCAGTTTTAAACTTTGTATTTTAAAATAACTGCACCCCATTCAAAATATCATAGAATTGGTGTTTCCATTTTCTTTGGGAAATACCCAAGAGTGGAATTGTTGGATTATATGGGGACTCACTATGTTGTACACCTTAGGGAGGGTAACATTATATGTCAAATGCACTCAAATAATAAAAAAAAGAAAAAAGAATTAAAAATATTAGAAAACATTTTGGAGAGGAGGGAATGAAATGTCAAACAAATTTGTACAAATAAGTTTGTAAACAAATTTACAAAAACAAATTGTATTTGTAATAAGTAAGCAAAAGCAGATGTGAGAATATAGAATAAGTAATGGGAGTAAAACTTAGGATCTATGAACTTTGCAAACAGGAACATATGGGATGAGAGTGTCCATCAGAAGGTTGGGAAAATACTGTCATAAAGGTTGATGGGAGTGAACACTGGGATACAATTTTGAAACGGGGCTTTGAATTGTCTTTACAAATGAAATGTGCTTATACTGTGACACAGATATTTTCTTTGAGGATTTTCCTGAGAGATAATAAAATATATTCTCAAAACTATATTTTCAAAAATGTTTCTTGACTTATGGTTTATAGAGAAAAGAATGGAAATTATGTAAGCGCTATAAACAGTATGATGATGGTAAGTGCAAATAGTAGAACAGTAACATGTCTCTGGGATAATCACCAAGTGATTTAAAGAGAGGGCCACAGTTCTTCATGAAAGCAAACCCAGGAGGCACCCCATAGAGGATCCCTTTGTGCAAACAGGATATGGGAGAATGTTTGTTCTCAGAGGGCTTGTTGTCTAATATATCAATGTTCCCTGTCCATCAGGAGGTGGGTATGACTGGGCACTCCATGCAAGTGAGCTGTTGCAGTGTTCCAGAATGTTCTGTGATGGGAGGCTGCTGAGCTCAGAGCCTAGGAGGACATTAAGGATCAATGTGACTCAGCTGCTCAAATCACACTAAAGTCCATTATCCAGTGGATATCTTGAGGCCTCCAGGGACTCAGGATCATCTGGCCTCTGGAGCTATAGCACAGAGCAAGGGTGACATTCTGGTGACAGGGCACTGGCAGGGTCATGTGGGAGATGAGCATGGAGCAGAAATGACAGAAGGAAAAGTAAGTCACTCCTGAAATGAGTGCTGTGTGGAAAAAGTCATGATATCACAAAAGCAGAAATCAGGAGACCTAGCAGGGCCCCTACCACTGGGATCAGTCACAGGCACATCTACAGGATGCAACAGGCATTTGGAAGTGAAACAAAAACACAACTCCACACAGTGCTGTACATAGAACTGGAAAGAGCTGTGGGGAAATAACAATATGACCATAGAAATGAATAATTGAAGGGATACATTGGATGATTATAGTTGTC
Organism: Mustela putorius furo; assembly: GCF_011764305.1. Taxonomy (NCBI): domain Eukaryota; kingdom Metazoa; phylum Chordata; class Mammalia; order Carnivora; family Mustelidae; genus Mustela; species Mustela putorius. The sequence continues at coordinate 36,274 of NW_025421892.1, read as the reverse complement.
CTTCCCCAAAGTTGTATAATAGGGAGAAAGGAGGGTGATGGCAGCAGGAGAAAAGACCTTTTCATTTCTTTTCTTTTTAAGATTTAATTTATTTATTTGAGAGAAAGAGCACAAGCCGGGGAGTGGCAGAGGGAGCAGGAGAAGCAGGCTCCCCACTGAGCAGGGAGTCCTACACAGGGCTCAATCCCAGGACCCTGGGTTCATGACCTGAACCAAAGACTGCCTAACTAACTGAGCCACCCAGGTGCCCCAGGAAGAGGGTGGAAGGGCAGATACCCTGAAAACTCCAAGGGGCAACAACACAGGCCTGGGGGATAGAAAATATGATGCAAGGCCTTCAAATCCTGAGGACAACTCTGTCCAGTACAGAGTCTCTGTCACATCACCATGTGACTCAGGACAAGGGTGGCCTAAAGTCTCCTCAAATATGAGAGTTTCTGTTCTACTTTCCACCCCCCACCTTCCACAGGGCACTGGTAAGTGAAGTGGGACAAATGGTGGAGAAAACCAAACAGGGGGAGCACATGAGATCCTGGCCACAGGGATCTAGCAGGAGAGAGGCCAAGGGCCCCCAGGAGGAGCTTCAAGGGGTCCAGGTGTCAGCCCTGCCCCAGGGGTTCAGACATCCCGTCCCCATGGGGCAGGACTGAGGGCTGCGGGCTAGGCCACTGCACAGACATGAAGATGGGAGAGGAGTGGATGGGCTCGAGTATGTTCCTGAAGGTTTACCCTTCATGCGGTAAGGGGGCGGGGGAAGGATTTAAAAGACCACAACAGAAACTAAGGAAATGAGGGGATAAGATATTTATATACTCTAGTGAAAATAAAAAGTAAATTCAGGGAAGCAATCATAATCATAGTCTACTGAATGCTCAGTTGCTATTAGCATTTCATGGTCATAATCATGCAAAGACTGCACACTGAACTCATCGAAATTGTCAAATAATTATATGGGGCAGATGGGAGAGTGTGAAAGAGGAGCCAATTCACTCAAGATGATGCATATACCTGAAGACCAGAGAAGGGGTCTGAGAAGCCGGCTACTTAGAGGCACAGAAGCAGTAATCAGAGAATCAGCCAGAAGAACTAAAGCAGGTGGTCTCTGAGATTCAGGAAGTGGAGGGATGGAAGCTTGGGGATGTCTGTCTTTTTTTTTTTCTTTTAAAGATTTTAATCTTAAGTAATCTCTACATGCAACAAGGGATTGGAATTTATAAACCCGAGATTGAGAGTCACGTGCTGCACTGACTGAGCCAGCCATGTGCCCCTGAGGATATCCGTCTTAATATCAAGTACTGCAGACATATTTGACTTTTTTGGACGCTGCCCCTCTATCCATTTGTTACAAAGACAACATGAGGGGTGAGATGATGCATCAGGGCGAGTTCTGCACGGAGACCATAGAGATGGGACAGGAGCTGGAGGAATCATGGTATCAACCGTTGGGTTTTTATGGGATGATTTTGTTTTGATTTATTTAGTTTTGTTTCATGTTATTGAATGAGAGTCATCCCTGCATGTTTGTAGAGGAACAGCAGAGCCAGGAGGGAGGGGGAAGTGCATGATGCAGGGGAGTGAGGGGCCATGTGTGCCCTCGTGGAGGGGCAGCCTGAGGCAGGAGGGGTCCCTCCCTCATCATTGCTTAGAAGTTGAGGACATAGGTGCAGATGTGGGGGGACAATGGTGAGGGTGTGCAGTTCTCTCAAGTCCTTCTTTTCTGAGTGAGGAGCAAATGAGCTCATCACCTCAGAGAGGGGAACTGGGAGGGTGTGAAGGAGGCTGAGCAGGGAGGAGGAAGTGAGAGGCAGCCCTCTTAGGAGGGTGACCGGAAGCTGACTGGGGAAATGGCATCTGGAGAGGGTGGGGCTGGGGCTCCTGAGCTCTGTGCTCATCACCTTAGAGAGACTTCCAGCAGCAGGAGGATAGATAACAGACTAGAAGCAAGTGCAACAAAATACCTCAGGGGTGAGAATTACATCTTTATACTTTTATAACTTTTACCATTTATAATTTTTCTTCAGTGAATAGACATGACATCATATATATTGTAGGTCATACACAAACATCAGAATCAGAATGTTAAGGCTTTATTTACACTTTAAAAGCAAGGAGAAGGTAGGAAAGTCAGCAGCTCAGGGCACAGAGCTGGAAAAGCTGGGCCTGCCTGTCTGTGCTCTGGACAGGGGTTGCAGAGCCTTTGCTCCATTTCTCAGGACCCTACTCTCTGGGGGGCCAAGCAGAGTCTTTCCCTTCTTTTTAGGGTGTGCTCATAGTTTCATTTATTACTATCTTGTCAATTTTAATGGTTTTAAGACATGAGTTTTCTGTTACATGGCGTTTGAAGGTATTTTAGTGTGAGAATCCCTCCATACAATCTACAACGCCTGCTTCAGAAACTGAAATATAAAGGCAAAATAGTTTGGTGAAAAGATGATTGGTCATAAAGTGGAAGATCAGAACCTGAGTCTTCATTCAGGGTCTGAGGTTGATCTGTCAGGTGTAGGGATATTAAAGTAATTTATTTTTGAAAACCTTATTCATGCACATATGAAATAATTCAATAGATACTAAAAAATGTACAAAAATAGTAACATGGTATCCCCTCATCCCCTAGTCATCCAAGTTCTCTACCCAAAATCTGTCATAGTCAGCCATTTACCTTGTCTTGGAAAATACACCTGTGCCCTAATGTCTACTGTTATATCAGGAAACAAGCTCTGGCCACAGACTGGCAGAAAATATTTGCAAATCACATAACTGATAAAAGAAAAGTTCTTTTAGAATATTCATAAAATCCTTAAATAGAAACAATGAGAAAACAACTCATTAAAAAAATGAACAAAACTCTGAGCAGACACCTCACCAAGAAGATGTACTTATGGGTAATAAGCACTGAAAAGATGTTCAGCAGCAGGTGTCATCAGGGAAATGCAAGTGACATCAACAGTGATCTGCCATCACACACCTGTTAGATGATGGGAATCCAAACACTGATAGTGTCACCGGCTGACCAGGACAGGGAGCCACAGAAAGCCTCAGTCACTAACAGTGGGAAGACAAAACAGCACAGCCGCTCTGGGAGACAGTCAGCAGGTTCTTACAAAGTCAGGCACAGACTAGGCATCCAAGCTGCTGATCCCCCTGTAAGGTATTTACCCAAGTCATTTGAGAACTCATGTTTGCACAACAACCTGCATGCAAATTGTCCCAGCGGAACAGTCCTCACCTGTGGGCTGCACATCCGGACTTCCTTCCAAAGACTACTTTATGGGAGGGGACAAAGCCAAAGAAGGAACTTCACAGGGAGTATCTGAGTTAGATGAGCTTAGCCAGGGGTGAAGGTGAACTTCATCCATGATGAGTGAGCGATCACTGTATGTTCTTGCTATGTTGTGTGGTGAACGGCCTGTCCAGATGTGTGTTCCTAAACCCCACAGCATCCATCAGCCTGATTCACAATGAGAGACAGTCTACAAAGTACCCGAACCATCTCCACCAACATTTCAGACACGGTCACAGCCAGAGGAGCCCGAAGGAGCCATGATGAGACTCAATGAGGCAACTTGGATGGGATCTTGGGAGAGAAAACAAAACTGTGACAGCAAATCTGGCGTGGAGATCAGTAGAAATGTGTGAATATTGTGTCATTAGCTGTGACAAATGCATGACGGTGAGATTGGGGTTAACGACAGGGCAATTGAGTGTTCGGTGCTCAGGAACTCTGCACTAACCTTGTCACTTCTCTGTCCTCTCCAACTGTTTTAAGATAAAAAGAGTTTCTTTTGTAAACAAGCCCTCAGAGAGGAAATAGTTCCAGGAAGAACAAGGATCTACTTTTCAGTTTTCCTGGACTTGTGACCCAGGGGCTGGAGAGAGGGGTTGTGCGGAGGACAGATGGCAACTCAGACACGGGACAGTGCTCCAGAGTGCTCCCCTCCACTGATCCCAGCTCCATCGCTGCACCTGCCCCCAGGGCTACTCAGAAAGCTCCCTCCTCCGTCCCCACAGGACGCCCAGCGCCCAGCCATCGGGACCTGACTCAACTCAACCCAGTGCGCCCCCTGGCGGTGAAGGACCGGCGCGTAGCAGCGCTCCCGTATGGCCACAGGCTGAGAGCAGGGGACCTGAGGGGTCTTTGGGCTTCTCCCTAGGGAACTCCCCATAGTCTCCTTGGGCTCCCAGCAGCGGCACAGGGCTGTGCACACAGGAGAAGCTCCCAGCTAGTGTCAGGTGTCCAGTCTGAATTGTTTCTCCAAATACACACTGATACGGGTGCTTTCTCCCCATTGAATGACCATGGACTCTGGCCTCAGGGAGGAACCAGTCTTCAGGCCATAACAGCTGGTTCCCAGGTCCCCAGTGGACACCACACACATACTGAGTGCCCTCAGTCTCCTGCTGGGAACTTGACTTTGGAGTCCCTGTAACTTGTTCCTGCTATTGCTTCAGGGCTAACAGGTCCTCCTCCAGGGAACCAAGTCTGGAGTCTCAGTTTCTAAGGTCAGGTGGAAGGGAGGGAGAAGGAGGGAGATCAGCTCCCCTGCGTGATGGTCTGGGACCTTGGGATGCTCCTGGAGGAGTGAGCAGAGGGAGGAAGTAGTGACATTAGAGGGTGGGGGCCAACAAGAGGGAAGGTGGTAGAACCAGGGATGAGAGGGTCAGAGGAAGGGGTCATCTTAGGGGGCCTTTGTGGGGGAAGGATGGGTTCTGTCTGGAAGAGGCACAGGGGCTTCTGGCTGGGGCTCTGGGGGCATCAAGGAACTGAGAAGAGGGCAGAGTGAGGCCCTTGTGCCCTGAAGGGCCAGCCCTGGTTTCTGATTCTGGAGTTTCCAGATTCCCACTCCCTGGGCTCTGGTTTCACCATTGCCTGCCATCCACCCTTGTTTCACAGCCTCTGCTACCTGCAAACATTCTCTGCTTGTGAGGACACTGGAAGCCCTGCTCCAGGAAGAGCAGCCCCAGGGCCTCAGACTGGGAGGGGTCCAGAAGCTGGAGCCAGGGAGATGCGATCCTGGAGCTTGGGGGCAGCACATAGGATGGAGGCTGGACACAGCCGTGGCACAAGGAGATCAGCCAGGACTCACGGCCCAGGCTCCTGCCTCACATTTTCCCCAGGACCCAGATGTGTCCCCTCCTCTCTCCCTAGGCCTGCAGGACCCAGGCATCTGAATACCATGCCCAAGAGGGCCAAGGGGGGAGGCTCCTGTGCAGGGTCAGACCCCACCTTTTGGAACCTTGGAGGGTGGCCCTCTTCCCTCCAGCCTGGAGGACCCAGGATCCTGGTGTGTTGCCTCTTCTACCCCTTGGTGCCCCTGAAAACCAGGGACCTGCTGTCTGAATCCTTCAGGCCTGGCTTCCTGGCCCTGCAAACTGGGAAATGACAAACTCTGTTCTTGTTGCATCTGCAGATCCCACATTCTCATTTCTGTACATGGTCACTCAGGTGAAGAGACGTCCCTCATGATAGCTTCTCTTAGCCATGATTATATGTGCTTTTGAAGTGTGTTACTAATTTCCAAATATTTGGTATTTTCCAGAGATCTTCATGTTATGGGTTTTTATTTGCAGTCACAGAATATAGTCTATAACCTTTCTGTTTTTACATTTGTGAGACTTATTTTAGGGTCACTCTGTGGTCTGTTTTGGCTCACAGTACGGTTGTGGTCCTCTAATCCTTATTTGTTCTATTAATGCGAGAGGACTGTTGATCTCTAAGTGTAATAGTTAATTTGTCCATTTCTTTACAGTTCTGCCCCTTTATGTGTCATTTATGCTACAACTCTGTAATTAGGTTTTTCTCATTCATTAATTTTGTCTTACTGTGATGCTGATCTGTTTCCTCACAGAAAGTCCTCTTTGTCTCTAGTGATGTTCCTGATATGAGAGCCTATTTTGCTTCATAAAAATGCAACATTCCTGATTTCTTATGCTTTTTATTCCCATGGGATATTATTTAACTCTTTAACTTATTTTTGGTTTTATATTGCAAGTGTTTCTACTCTGCATACCATATGGTCTATCTTGATATTTATGCAGTCTGGCAATCTTCACCTTTTGTTTGGAATCTTGGTTGGTTTTTATTTTTTATGATTCCTGATATGGTGGGATTTGGTTCTGTCATTTTGCTATTTGTTTTTGAATTGTTCCTTCTCTTTTCCATTCTTTTGCTTTCTTTCATATCTTCTGGGTTTCAAGCAAATTTTTTTACTGATTTGATTCTTCTAGTGGCTTTTTAGCTGTATTTATTTCCATTATTTTTTACTGATGTTGTAGGAATTGAAACTTACATCTCTGGGGGCGCCTGGGTGGCTCAGTTGGTTAAGTGTCCAAATCTTGATTTTTGGCTCAGGTCATGGTCTCTGAGTCCTGAGATCGAGCCCTTCTTTGGGCTCCATGCTGAACAAGGAGCCTGCCTAAGATTCTCTGTCTCCCTCTGCATTTCCCCTCAAATCATGTGCACATGCAGGCGGGATCTCTCTCTCTCGGAAAAAGAAGAAGAAAAAGAAACCTGCATCTTTAACTTTTCACAGTCTACTTAAGGAAACACTGAACTCCATCCAGTAAAGAGAGGAAACGTGTAACAACAGAGTTCCATTTAGCCTCCCTATGCTGTTACAGGCATGTATGTCACCAACACACAGTGTAAGTCAGAGAATATCATGAACTACTTAGTGTTTTGAAGTCATATATCTTTTAAAGAAATTAAGAAGAAAATGTACAAAAACAGCAGGGTACCATTTCTGCTGTTCATTATTCTGTACATGAGACCATCTAGTGTCACTTCCCTTTGTCTGCAGGACTTCCTTTAAAATTAGTTCAGGAGAGCTCACAATGAATTCTCCTAGTTTATATTTATCTATATTATATTTACTTAAAAATTTTCTGCTTATTTATATTTACCTAGTTTATATTTATCTTTATTTTGCCATTTTCCTCCCTACTTTCGTCTTATTTCTATGGTTTTCATATGAGAAAATTTTCCTAACCCTAATTGTACAGTTCGATGAACGTCAATCATTGTTAAGACTCATGGAACTAGTCCGATGACGAGTATGCAGAACAGGTCCCTGGTCCTGCTGACCCTTTGCAGTGGGTCCTCTCCCCCGTCCCCAGCCTTGGGCCACCGCTGGTCTCCTTCCCGTCTGTACTTGTGACATGATCATTCTGTTAGACTGAACACAAAGGGGATCTCTTCATCTCCAACAATGCATCCTATTCTCAAATCTCTTTTCCTCCTGATGTTAATAGAGCTGCTCAGCCTCCTCACATGACAGTTTGCCTGGCACCGCTGTTCCATCAGGTCACGGTCCCCCTGTGTCTCCATAATGAAAGCGCATGTGGTGTATAGAGCACCTGGTAGGCGTATTTCTTAGCTTCTCTGCGCAGGCGCTGACGCATCTTTCCAGGACGTGGAACTGTGTTTGCAGTGACTAAGTCTTCAGCTGCTTCTCCCCAGGAGAACTGTAGGGCTCTCGAGGCCTCTTTTCCTTTCCTATTGTCTCTGCCCCTTTCCTGAAAAAAGTCCAGCAGTCCTGCTGATCTGTTTCTCCTAAACTGTGACCTCGAAGTCCTCCCGACTGCACCTCTGCCCCCGCTCCAGAGCACCTGCCTCGTGCACGGTGCGTGTGCTGCCAGCACCCAGTGTCCAGGCTCCGGCGTCTGTGAGAGTTTCTGTTGCGGAGTAACCAAGTGTAACACGATTCAGCAGCGCCAAGTGTCATCATCATGGCAATAAATTCCCGAGGCTCCGACGTGTGAGGACAGGGGAGCTGGGCGGCTCCAGCCGAGGCTGCTCATTAGGTTGCCGTCAGGATGGGACTAGACTCCCGGTGACGCGGAGATGTGACACGGGCTGGAGGGTCTGCGCTCCCGCTCCCACGTATGGCTATGGCGGGAGCGACAGTCCCTGGCTGGCTCTCAGGGAGGGAAGCCTTAGCTCCTCCATGCGTGGGGCTGTCCAGGATGAGGGTCTTTCTCATATGGCCCCTGGCTTCTCCCAAACCCATGATATGAGGGAGGGAGAGAGAAGAGGAGAGCAGAGCACCACCGTCCCTTCGCGACCTAATCTCTGGTGTCACACAGCCTCACGTCCCCGTTACTCTGTCCATGAGAAGGGAGTCACTGAGCCCAGTCCCCACACAAGAGGAGGAGTATTGGTTCTACTGCTTCATGGGAGGAGAGTCCGTGAATCCGTGAACATTTTCAAACTACCACGCCCTGTGCGGAAGGTGTCGTGAACTCTCGTGGAAGATTGTCTTCTTGATTCTCCTCGTGGGGACAGAGATGAGCCTTGCTGTGGTGTGCTCTTGCTGCTCTTCTGGGGTGAGTGACTTGGATCTATATGCACAAGGGTTTTGCACCAAATTGGAGGAATTTTGACACAAGATTTCTTCAAATTTTATCTGCTCTTTTTTTCTTTTTTCTCCTCATTTTTGGACTCTGTCTATTTACCTTTTTTATTCTCCTGTGGATTCCTGAGGTTTTAGTTGTTTCCAATCTTTTTTTTTTTTTCTGTGATTTTTGGATTGGGTAATTTCTATCTGTTTATATTCAACCTCATTGATTCTTTATTCTGCTTTCCTAGCCCTTCAGTGGAGTTTGCACACTGAACTTTTATTACACTTAATTTCTTTTCAGTTCTAGAATATCTATTCGGTTTTCTTTGTACATTCCACTTCTTCATTATGATTTCCTTTCTGCTCACCATTTAATGACAAGATTTTCTCACATTCTCTCCGTCCATATTTATTCAGTCCTTTGAGCATATTTCCTGAAGCTGCATGGTCATGGTCTCTGAGTCCTGAGATTGAGCCCTTCTTTGGGCTCCATGATGAGCAAGGAGCCTGCCTTTAGTGCTGATTCCGCATCTGGATGCACTGGGAATATGTTTCTGTTGTCTCTCATTGGAGTCACACGATTCTGTTTCTTTATATGTCTGACAATATGTACTTTAAAAGTGGACTTGAGTTTTGTGTTTTAGCGAATCTGGAATCTTTTTTTCTTTTCTTTCTTTCTTTTTTTTTTTTTTAATTTTGCTTGTTTCCTAGAAGTGTATACCCCTCTATGACCTGACCCTCTGCAGAGCTGACAGCTGTTTTCTGTGCCCATCTCAGCTGCTTAAGTGAGCTGCCCTCCATCCGGGTGACTTAGTTGTCCATTCAGGTTTTGTGTGGTTTGTACTCAGACTTTGGTGCTCATCTTCTCTGTCCTTGCCTTGTTCCTGGGATTTCCCCTAAACTTCCAAATACCCTGGCTGCCACAATTCTGACCTTTGATATGGTCACCCAGTATGATTGGTTGTTTTTTTTTTTTTTTTTTTTGAGTAAGCTCTACACCAATCATGAGGCTCGAACTGATGACCCTAGAACTAGAGTAGCATGTTCTACCAACGGAGCGAGGTTCCTCTCGGCCAGGACAATTGTGTCTTTAAAGCTAGACCTCACTCTGGTTATTTCTGTTTTTTTGTTTTGTTTTGTTTTTTTCCCAGCAGTGTCTCCTGATTGTCCCCCAGCCCTGCAGAGTATAGTGATCATGCGGGGATTTTGACTCAGCTTGTGTTCAGATTTCACATCTCAACCCTCTGCTGCTGTCTCACTTTCAAATTTAAGCCTTTAAATGTCTAGCTTCTTGGCACTATGACTGCTGTCCTTCACCCATGGGTGCTACAGCCTTGGGGCTGCAGTTATGCTGGGTGAGGGGAGAACACGCACAGGGAGGAAGGCTACAAACTTGCAGTTCATACCCATCCTAGTGGTAGTTATTCAAGATTGAAGTTCTCTCATGTTTCTGCCTGCCCTCATTTACTTTTCAGTGACTTCAAATATTTATTTATTTACTTACTTGGTTTTTAAGTAGGCATCGTGCCCAGTGAGGAGCCAATGTGGGCCTTGAACTCATAACCCTGAGATCAAGAAAAGGACAGAGGTCAAGAGTCCGATATTTAACTGACTGAGCCACCCAGGCATCCCTCAAATATTTATTTTTTAATGTTTTTCTCCAGTTTTCATAATTGTCTTCTGGGGAAGCCAGAAGTCAAGCCTTTCCTCCTGCCATTACCAGAAGTCTCACCTGAGAGAGGATTTGGGGCGAAGAGGTCACAGCCTGTGATGTGATCTTGTGAGACCAGTGAGGGTTCAGGCACTTGGGATTCTGTATTCAGTTTTCTCCAACTGAAATACATGGTGGCCTGGGATCTGGGCTCACAGCTGGATGCACCCACCCCAGCTCCTATCTCACTGCTTCTTACTGTGGAAACAACATGTACCGCACGTGAGAATTTTCTTTCATTATCTGCACCAAGTCCCCAGAGAAGCAGCTACATTTGAAGGGAGGCCTGTGGAGTGTTGAGTTAAATCTGAAACAAGCTCTGCCTTGTCCTCCATCCTCCTCAGAACCAGGAACTGACTGTGACTGTCCGCAATGTGACAGCTGCTACAGCCTTCCTCAGTGAGATGCCTTATTACTCCATGTGCTCTGGGCATTGGAACTGAACGCTTCTCTCTGAGTCTGACAGCTCACCCTTGGAGATGCACGTGCATCTGAGTGACCAGACCCTCCTGAGTACCACTTGTTCTGCCAGAGAACAGCTTGGGATTTCTCATTTCATCAGGGTCTTCTCACATTCTCAGAGGGATGAAGGTACAGAATGTCCCCTGTGGGAAGTGGAAATGGCGCATCTTCTTGAGGGCACAGCCCGTCCTTAGCAAACTGCACAGACCGTGGGTAGGTGGAGGGGGTGCTCGTTGGCTGCTCTCCCCAAACCACTGGCCACAGAGGGACTGGGCCACCGTTGTGCCAGCAGATAATGAGGCGTGGTTCATGTTCCCGCGGGGGAAATGCAAGGAAGCCCCACAGCCCTGCACCGTGGGTGGGAACCTGCTCACAGCCCATAGCCATGGTGACACTGATACCCAGAGGACACGCAGAGCAAAAGGGACTGAAGCACAGAGATTCCTGAGCTTTCATGAATGGAACTGCTCCCCTGTCAGGCCATTTGGCTTGGATACTGCATTCTGAAGGGCATGTCACCTGGTGAAACCCCTTATAGAGAAGGTTAGGAAAATGAGACTAACATTTCATCATTATTTTCCATGCTCATGCCCCGGAGAATGGACTTCAGGAACAGCAAAACACTCACAGGATCAGGAGCTACATTTAAAAAAAAATTATTTATTTATTTATTTGACAGACAGAGATCACAAGTAGGCAGAGAGGCAGGCAGAGAGAGATGGGGGAAGCAGGCTCCCAGCCAAGCAGAGAGCCCTATGTGGGGCTTGATCCCAGGACCATGGGATCATGACCTGAGCCGAAGGCAGAGGCTTTAACCCACTGAACTACCCAGGCACCCCCGGGAGCTGCATTTTAAGCACGATTTTTCACTTAATTTGTTTATATGCTAGAACTTCAAAAGCATACTTCAGGAATATGTTCCTTTGGCTCTGATCTCCAAGCACCTGGAGCAACACTCCAAAAGCACAGGAAGGACCTGGTCTCGGAAGCAGCCCAGCACATTCTTGTCACTCTCATGTGGCCACATGGAGAGTCACTCTAGCTGTCCTTCCGTGTCTCTGGTGTGGCTGCTCGAGTAAGCATGTGATTCTCCTTCTGACATAAGGTCCAAAGGTCAATAGTAGCCTAAAGCTACGTCCCAAGGTCAACGTCACTCCCCTCCCTCCTCTCCTCCTGTAGGCTCACATCTGCACAAGAAGAAGGATGAGTGCAGTGCAGTCAGAGTAGTTGAGAGAGGCAATGCAAATATTTTATTGCCCTATTTATTGTTTTATTTGTTCTATTTATTACTATTTATTGCATGGATTTATTACTGTACCTTATCTATAAATTAAACTTGATCATAGGTGTGTAGTACATAGTACATTTAGTGTCCTGTCCTCTCCACCATTCCAAGCAGCCCCTGGAAGTCTTGGAACCTATTTCCTGCAGAAGAAAGGGCCCACTGTAGTTCAGAAACTATGATTTCCCCCAAACCTCTACATTCTCTCTGTGCAGTTCTTCTTTTATTGATTCTCCTTCTAATTTGACCTTGGCCATGTTATTAGACTTTAAAATGTCCCTGGATCTGATTGTCCCAGGTGTTTCTTTGTTAGTCAGGTTGGAGCCCCTGATCTTGTGGTTGGAAAATCTTGGAGCAGGTGTTATGTGCAGACAGATTCTCAGTGATATGACAGACTTCCAGTTCTCTAATCTCTCAGAAAGTTTTCAGAAAACCAGTGAATCAAAATCCATAGAAGTAAAGAAGGTGCCTTTTGGTGCAAGAGCTATGAGTCCCTCTCACTGGACCCTGATTCTTAGAAATCCTTAGGACCTCAGGGAAGCTCCTCTGTCCCAGGACTGTGGACAGTGCAAGTGTCAAAAAAATTCCACGAGGCAGGAAAAGGAGGAGGCCAAGAGCCGCCTAGTCTCTCTACACAGAGTGGGAAGGAAAAAGCACTTCCTCATTCATGATACCAGGTGCAAACTCACTCTCCTTAGTGCCACAACAAATTTCACCTTGGCTGTTCTGGAAGCTTCTTCCTGGTTCTCTGATGGTTCCCAGATTTCCCAGGTGTTGCTCCAAGTCAACTGACATGGGCCCTGGAAGATGAAATGAAGGATTGATCACCGTGGAGCCAGAGTTCAGTGAGAAGAGGAAGATGGTTCAGAAAATGTTGCCTTGAGCTGCCCTGCCAGGAGCTGAACTCCTTCAGGTCCCTCCTTCCTCCGAGACTCATGGAGTTGACTGATGTGTGTGGTATCTGTGGGGTCACTGTGAACAGTTGTCGAGTGTGTGGCTACAAAGAGCACCTTTCAAGTGAAGGAACACTGGGGTTGAATCCTGTTTCTGCCTCTGAATTGTGCAGCCTTGAAGGGATTTTAGAATTTCTCTAGGCTCAGTTTATCATGAGTAAAAGAGGATCGTAACTGATGTGAGTAGAAAAGTTGTTCCATAAGTTTCTTATAATTTCCCCACTGATTTATTGATCATAAATGACGTATCTGTGAGTTTGATCCCCAGTACAGAACATGCTGTTTTCCTTCCCCTAAAGGGCAATGACCCAGCATCTCACACTTCATTATAAACTCCGCACTCTCATCAGGTAGAAGGGAGAACAAGCGTCTACACCTAATACCCTTCTGAGCTCCAACCTGTTTCTGGGGAGCATATCCGTGATTTCAGGAAGTCCCTTTTCAAGGGCTAAGGACCCAGCTGTTGGGGCTGTGTCCATTTCTACCTGAGGGAAGGACAAGACAGTGGTCCCATGACCCCGAGACCTTTCTCAGAGTGAGAGGATGCACAAGTGTGAGAGACCAGCACCAGCATGTCGTCTGTGAGGAGCCTTAGATAAAAGGCCTCTCTCCTTGCTGACAAGTAGAAAAACCAGAACAAAGTAGCCAGAAGGTCCAGTTGTGGAGGCTAAGAAAAACAGGCTGTACCCACCCCAAGTCTAGCCTTGACAAAGAGTACAGCCATCTTGGCCCCGGCAGCCATTTTAGGTCTCCAAGACTGGTAAATGACCCCTGGCACCGGGAAGACTGACTGGAGCAAATACAATGAATAGGACAGCTCCAGGAAGACTGACCAGAGCCAACACAATGATCAATCAGGAATAGGATGGCTTATCGTTGTAATAACACATGTCAGGAATAACATGGCTTGATGTTAAAAATAGATCACATCAGAAAGAAAAAGGAAAAAACAGGAACAACACATGGTTTGACATTGTAATAGATCATGTTAGAAAGAAAAAGGAAAAAAATAGGAACATAGGGCTAGTAGTCATAGCCCAATCACCTACTGACACCCCTGCTCTGCCTTTAAAAACTCTGACTGTAGTCTGGTTTGGGGTTCAAGTCCCTACTCCACTGTGTCGGGTATACTTGGGCCCAAGCTTAAGCTTGTCAAATAAACCCTTGTGTAATTGCATCGGTGCTTGGCTCCTTGGTGGTCTCTCAGAAGTGAAAACTCAGGCATAACACAGTGACCCTTTTAGCCCTGGTAGCATGGAAGTTGAAGGGCGTAGCTTAGTGCGAAAGCCACATGGCTCCTTCACACAGAAACCCAGACTCAGTCAACTCCCATTCCATGGTGACAATGCAGGCCCAGGACAGCCCTTCCTGGACAGGTTGCTGCTCCTCTTCCAGCAGGGAGGCCCCGAGGCCAGAGCCTCACTCCTTCCCTGCTTTTCCTTATCTGTCTGCTAAGACAAAGAGCTTGAGTTACATTTTATTATTTTCAGCCAAAAAAAATCTGGTGAATATATGAAGGTTACACTTTTTCTAGAAACAACATAGTGTTTTTATTTGCCCAAATAGTATATATGACACAAAGAAAAGCCACGATTCAAGCGACTGATTCAAAATTCTGTTCTGGAAATTCCTCTTGAGAAGTAGAGAGGAAATCTGTCATTCTTTGTTGGCAGATTGAGAGGGACAAACCTTGAAAGGGCTAAGAATAGTCTGCACAGGTGATTGGTCTGAAAAAATGATCCAGTACAGAGAAAAGAAGAAATAAGAGATGGGGAGCTTCTAGCTGCACTCCAGACCCTGGTTCCAGTCACACCGAGGACAGTAACATCCTTGCTAGTTTTTTTCTTTTTAATATTTTATTTATTTATTTGACAGACAGAGATCACAAGTAGGCAGAGAGGCAGGCAGAGAGAGGGGGGGAAGCAGGCTCCCTGCTGAGCAGAGAGCCTGATGTGGGGCTAGATCCCAGGACCCTGAGATCATGACCTGAGCCCAAGGCAGAGAGGTTTTAACCCACTGAGCCACCCAGGCACCCCTTATCCTTGCTAGTTTTATTTGTTCACTAAGACACCAAACCTCCATTCTGAGATTTCTCTCACTTTCAGCCAAAACATACTTATTGAACATATAAAAATTTTGCTTCTTTAGAAATAGCACAGGTTTTCATTTGTCCAAACAATACAGCCCACCTCAAATAAAAGCCCTATTTATCTATAGCTTTTTTCTTTACAATTTTGTGTCCAGTGATGCTTTCTTCACACTCAGAAATCTCAAGATGTGGAGGGTGTGTGAAATCTTAGAGCAACACCAAAGGTTTCTCATTTGACAGAAAGACAGACATATTGTAATGCCTTCTGGTGCTTGAGAATTCTAGAAGTGAAGTCCTATGCATTCACAAGTGATTTTTAACAGTAGAACCCAGGATTGAAAGGGAAGCTTTTTATTCCATTGTTATGTGTAGAATACAGCAGATTACTTTTCTATAATGGTTCTGTCCACCCAAAATGAACAAATCTTACTGAATTTCTAAAACAGAAGTAGAGCATTTCCCTAGAGCCCATGTGTAGGCAGCTGCCCAGGACACACAATTCTAACAAAGAAGAGTGCTGAGGAGGGAAGGAACACTTGGGGCAGGGTTATAGATCTGTGTACCTAAGGAGTTACAAACCTTCAGGATGGAAGACATTCCAGAAAGTTATAAATTTCAACTATGCTTTCACTATGTGCAAGTTGTGGACTTCAGAGGCATGGGAACCAAACTTATAGAGATTTTACTCTTATCTGTAGTTTGATATGTTTCTTTTAGGTTATTTGCTAATGCATCAGAGGCACAATGCAGGCTTAGGCAGAAATAGAGCCCCTGCTTTGAAGTTTGGTTAAGTCATTCTGACCTTGGTAAACATTAAAGGATAACTTCCTTTGGACCCCCCAAGCTGGGCCCATGACTATTAAAAGTTGAAAATTTCCTTTATAAGTTCTAAAGTCAATAAGAGTGCAAACCACTAAAGATCTGTCCAAATTTAGACAAGACAGCATAGGGCTCCCGCCTCCTAGACCCAGCGTCTTCCTCCCTCTGAAGCACCCAGTGGCATTTTGCTCTATGAGATACTACAGACCACACGCAGGAATGCGGGTCCTCCCAACAATAGCAAAAGGCCCTTTCCTTGTGCTTCTCACAGAAGTGCACTGAAACATGCCCCAGAGCAATCCTGAGGTGGAAACTAGGAGACAATGTGAAGCTGGGTTTTCAGAGAACTGTTTCTCCCCAGAGAACAAGTGTTTCTTTGCACTTTCCACCAGCTGTCCCTGCAAAAGCCTGGGCTCAAGGTCCACTGATAGGTTCCAGCCTATGAACAAGCAGGTCTTGCATTCCTCATGGGGATAAGGAGCCCAGGATCCCCTCTGGTTTATACCTGCTCTCAGAGCATGCCCAGAGCACCTTACCCTTGTTCAAAGAAAGCTTCGTGATGGGGCTATTTTGCCCCTTCTGAAGTTGTCTATGTCCAGTGCTGGACTCTCCCTCTTGGGCTCCCATTGTAGGAGAATGGACACCACCCTGGCCAGAGTCCCATTGGGCCTGATGTCCTGTTGTAAAATGGCTTCATTCAGGATGGACAGCCCATGGGTCCCTCGGTGGCTCTGGGAATGATATAGTCCTTGGTCATGTAGGCCTGGAGATGCTGTGGCCACAGAAGATTCTCCCAGGGTCCTTCCTGTGCTCCAGGCAGACACAGCAGGTCACATCTTCTAGAAGGTTCCATCTAGCTGGCCCAGGCACCATCACTGCTGCCCAAGGTGTGCTCAGTAATTCTTCTCACCTCACATGGACCTGTGATGGGAGGTCGATGTGGTGAGGAGTGTGAAAAGAACTAGAGACAGCAGAGGGGTTATTCAGAAGGGAGAGGGTGGACATAGATCACAAGTGCAGAGCCCCAGCTGTGGCCTCCTGACATGTCCCCGCAAATACTCTCCTCCTGCCCCATCTCTTCTCCACACAGCCTCCTCCACATAGCCACATGCCAGGCACAATTCTGAGCACATCACAGCTGATCCTTTACAGCATCAGCCACAGGACAGGGAGGAGGCTGAGGTGTCCATGGGTAATGAACGTATTCAGGTCCTACAGCTCAGCAGGCAGTGGGGAACATTCTGGAATTCAAGTGGTCCAGGTCCAGAGCTGCCCGCTTTAGCTCCATGCTGCCACTGCCGACCACTTCCCTGTGCTCAGTCCGTCCTGAGAACAGGCCCTGCTGTCCAGTAGCCAGAACTTCTCCCCAGCTGCTGACCTCGATCCACCATCCCTCCTCTGTCAGCTCCTGTCCATCCTGGGGGCTCAAATCACATGTCCCCTCTCAGGGAGGAGGTCCTGAGCTGCTCCCAGGATGGGGTCCTTGTTCTAGGTTCCAGCTGCCTGTCTCCTCAGGCTGCATATTGAATATATAAACACACCGAGCCTGTTTCACCTGCTCACGGCTGCACCCCCTTGCCTGGAGGATATCAGGCCCCAGATAGAGATCATCAGATCCATAAATTAATTAGTCTCATCAGAAAGGACTCTGGGAGAACCTCACATTTCAGGTGATAGTGGGCTGGAGGAATCACATCAGCCTTCCTACTGTAAACAGTTATTTTGTGTTTGTTTTTATGCTGGTGGGATATACCTTGCTCATGACGAGTTCAGATATTTGAAGGGTGCTGTGTGAAGGCTTGGACTTATTCTGTTTGACTCCAGGAGTCAGAAATGGGTCATTTCCCTAGAAACTTCAGGGAGAGAATGGGGCATCATCATAAGGTTTTTTTTTTTTTTTAATTTGTATTTAAAAATTAACTTAATTGGGCGCCTGGGTGGCTCAGTTGGTTGGACGACTGCCTTTAGCTCGGGTCATGATCCTGGAGTCCCGGGATCGAGTCCCACATCGGGCTCCCAGCTCCATGGGGAGTCTGCTTCTCCCTCTGACCTCCTCGCTCATGTTCTCTCTCACTGTCTCTCTCTCAAATAAATAAATAAAAAATCTTTAAAAAAAATTAACTTAATTAACATATAGTGTATTATTAGTTTCAGGGGTAGAATTTAGTGATTTATCGTTTGTAACACCCAGTGCTCATTCCATCACATGCCCTCCAAATGCCCATCCCCCGATTACCCCATCCCCCTACCCACCTCCCCTCCAACAACCCTCAGTTTGTTTCCTAGAGTGAAGAATCTGTAATGTTTGTTTTTGTTTTTTTTTTTTTTTTTTGTTTGCAAATTAGACTTAACACTTAAGACTTCCTTCACAGGTGGTGAGTCCTCCATCACTGAGAGGATTCCACTCTGTGGGGTTGGTGCTGCACTGGGAACTTTGGTGTCATGAGGGACTCACCGTGTATCCTCTAAACCCCCTTCCTCCTTGGAGTTGCCACAGAAGATGGGGCCCTGCGTGGGGGTCACAGGCTTGGGCTCCACGAGCTCTGTCATTGGGCACTTCTGGTTGCATTCCTCACATGGGATAGTTATGTTGTGAAAAGAAAAGTGGTTTAACTCATCACAAGCGCTTGACTCATCATAGAGTTAAACATGATTTAAACCCTGTCGCACACATTTTAAGATTGTTTGTTCCAGCACTTTGAAAAATGCTGATGCTAAGAAACAATAAATGTTGGAGAAGTTGTGGAGAAAGGGGAAACCTCTTACACTTTTGGGGGGGGGTGCAGCCACTTTGGAAAACAGTGTGAAGGTTCCTCAAAAAATTAAAAACAGAGCTACCCTATGACCCAGCAATTGCACTACTGGCTGTAATTACCCCAAAGAAACAGATGTAGTGGAAAGAAGGGCCATATGCACCCCAATGTTCATAGTAGCAATGTCCACAACAGCCAAACTGTGGAAAGAGCCACGATGCCTCTCAACAGACAAATGGATAAAGAAGATGTGGTCCATATATATACAATGGAATATTACTTAGTCATCAGAAAAGATGAATACACAACTTTTGCATCAACATAGATGGGACCAGAGGAGATTATGCGGAGTGAAATAAGTCAAGCAGAGAAAGTCAATTATCATATGGTTTCACTTACTTGTGGAACATAAGGAATAGCACGGAAGGCATTAGGGAAAAGAAGGGAAAACTGAAGGGGGGAAATCAAAAGGGGAGAGGAACCATGAAAGACTATGGACTCCAGAAATCAAACTGAGGGTTTTTTGGGGGGGGTGGGATGATGGGGGGATGGATTACCCTGGCTATGGGTATTAAGGTATTAAGGAGGGCACTTATTTCATGGAGTACTGGGTGTTATACACTGTAAAGTTTTTCCGGCAAGATAAATACAACACCAGGCAAGGTGGGTGCAAGGCAAGATTTAGTAAAAACAGACCATAGTCCATAAAAAAGCTAAAGTAGGAGGAGTCAAGATGGCGGAGAAGTAGCAGGCTGAGACTACTTCAGCTAGCAGGAGATCAGCTAGATAGCTTATCTAAAGATTGCAAACACCTGAAAATCCATCGGCAGATTGAAGAGAAGAACAGCAATTCTAGAAACAGAAAACCAACCACTTTCTGAAAAGTAGGACTGGCGGAGAAGTGAATCTAAAGCGATGGGAAGATAGACCCCAGGGGGAGGGGCCGGCTCCCGGCAAGCGGCGGAGCAACAGAGCACAAAATCAGGACTTTTAAAAGTCTGTTCCGTTGAGGGACATCACTCCAGAGGCTAAACCAGGGTGAAGCCCACACGGGGTCAGTGGGGCCTCAGGTCCTGCAGGGTCACAGAAGGATCGGGGGTGTCTGAGTGTCGCAGAGCTTGCGGGTATTGGAACGGGAAAGCCAGCTACAGAGACAGAGCTGACAGTGAGCTCACAGCTCGGGGTTACCTTGAACTGGTCGCACACTCGGTGAGCTCGGAGCGCGGCCGGAGGTCAGGCAGATGGGAGTAACTGGGCGCTGTTCTCTGAGGGCGCACTGAAGAGTGGGGCCCCGGGCTCTCGGCTCCTCTGGGCCGGAGACCAGGAGGCTGCCATCCCGTCCTCCGGAACTCTATGGAAAGCTGAAAGCGCTCAGGGAACAAAAGCTCCTGAAAGCTCCTGATTACTCCTGAAAAGTAATGGTGAGCGGATTACTCAGCCGAGCCCCTGGTAAGGGCGGTGCAATTCCGCCTGGGGCAAAGACACTTGAGAATCACTACAACAGGCCCCTCCCCCAGCAGATCAACAAGAAATCCAGCCAAGACCAAGTTCACCTACCAAGGAGTGCAGTTTCAATACCAAGGAGAGCAGCAGAATTCCAGAGGAGGAGAAAGCGAAGCACGGAACTCAAGGCTTTCTCCCTGTGATTCTTTAGTCTTGCAGTTAATTTAATTTATTTTCTTTTTCATTTTTTTTTCTCTTCTGATAAAATTTTTTTAACTTTTACCCTTTTCTTTTTTTAAAGTTTTTTTAACTAGTTTATCTAATATATATATATTTTCTTTTTTTTACTTTTCTTTATTTGTTTTATTTTTTAAAATTCTTTTCTTTTTTCTTTCTTTCTTTCTTTCTGAACCTTTTTTTATCCCCTTTCTCCCCCCTCACGATTGGGATCTCTTCTTATTTGGTTAAAGCATATTTTCCTGGGTTTGTTGCCACCCTTTTAGTATTTTACTTGCTCCTTCATATACTCTTATCTGGACAAAATGATAAGGCGAAAAATTCACCATGAAAAAAAGAACAAGAGGCAGTCCCGAAGGCTAGGGACCTAATCAATACAGACATTGGTAATATATCAGATCTAGAGTTCAGAATGACAATACTCAAGGTTCTAGCCGGGCTCGAAAAAGGCATGGAAGATATTAGAGAAACACTCTCGGGATATATAAAAGCCCTTTCTGGAGAAATAAAAGAACTAAAATCTAACCAAGTTGAAATCAAAAAAGCTGTTAATGAGGTGCAATAAAAAATGGAGGCTCTCACTGCTAGGATAAATGAGACAGAAGAAAGAATTAGTGATATAGAAGACCAAATGACAGAGAATAAAGAAGCTGAGCAAAAGAGGGACAAACAGCTACTGGACCACGAGGGGAAAATTCGAGAGATAAGTGACACCATAAGACGAAACAACATTAGAATAATTGGGATTCCAGAAGAAGAAGAAAGAGAGAGGGAGCAGAAGGTATACTGGAGAGAATTATTGGGGAGAATTTCCACAATATGGCAAAGGAAACAAGCATCAAAATTCAGGAGGTGCAGAGAACGCCCCTCAAAATCAATAAGAATAGGCCCACATTCCGTCACCTAATAGTAAAATTTACAAGTCTTAGTGACAAAGAGAAAATCCTGAAAGCAGCCAGGGAAAAGAAGTCTCTAACGTTCCATGGTAAAAATATTAGATTGGCAGCAGACTTATCCACAGAGACCTGGCAGGCTAGAAAGAGCTGGCATGATATATTCAGAGCACTAAACGAGAAAAGCATGCAGCCAAGAATACTATATCCAGCTAGGCTATCATTGAAAATAGAAGGAGAGATTAAAAGCTTCCAGGACAAACAAAAACTAAAAGAATTTGTAAACACCAAACCAGCTCTACAGGAAATATTGAAAGGGGTTCTCTAAGCAAAGAGAGAGCCTACAAGTGGTAGATCAGAAAGGAACAGGGACAATATACAGTAACAGTCACCTTAGTCACCTTACAGGCAATACAATGGCACTAAATTCATATCTCTCAATAGTTACCCTGAATGTAAATGGGCTAAATGCCCCAATCAAAAGACACAGGGTATCAAAATGGATAAAAAAACAAAACCCATCTATATGTTGCCTCCAAGAAACTCATTTTAAGCTCGAAGACACCTCCAGATTTAAAGTGAGGGGGTGGAAAAGAATTTACCATGCTAATGGACATCAGAAGAAAGGAGGAGTGGCAATCCTTATATCAGATCAATTAGATTTTAAGCCAAAGACTATAATAAGAGATGAGGAAGGACACTATATCATACTCAAAGGGTCTGTCCAACAAGAAGATCTAACAATTTTAAATATCTATGCCTCCAACGTGGGAGCAGCCAACTATATAAACCAATTAATAACAAAATCAAAGAAACACATCAACAATAATACAATAATAGTAGGGGACTTTAACACTCCCCTCACTGAAATGGAAAGACCATCCAAGCAAAAGATCAACAAGGAAATAAAGGCCTTAAATGACACACTGGACCAGATGGACATCACAGATATATTCAGAACATTTCATCCCAAAGCAACAGAATACACATTCTTCTCTAGTGCACATGGAACATTCTCCAGAATAGATCACATCCTCGGTCCTAAGTCAGGACTCAACCAGTATCAAAAGATTGGGATCATTCCCTGCATATTTTCAGACCACAATGCTCTGAAGCTAGAACTCAACCATAAGAGGAAATTTGGAAAGAACCCAAATACATGGAGACTAAACAGCATCCTTCTAAAGAATGAATGGGTCAACCAGGAAATTAAAGAATTGAAGATTTATTAAAAACACTCTCTGGCAAAGTTTCAGGGCTCAGGAGAAGGGGAGCCAGGAAAGTTGCACCGGGAGGAGGTGGGCACCCTCGGGTGAGGTTCCGGGACTCTGGAAAGCAGAGTGGCGGAAGTCACGCCCAAGGCAGGGAGGAGGGGGCTTTTGAGGGGTCTCAAGGGGAGCTCAGGGGTCTTTTGGCAAGTTTTCCTTATTTGGATATCTCGCTTGCTCGTCGGGGTCCCATTGGTCCACTGGATCCCGGGGCGGGGGGTCTCAGATTCCTGCTTGGGCCTTTGTTCTCCTGTCTGAGCTCACGTTTTGTGGCAGGAACTTTCGCCATCTTAAGTAGCCCTTTCTGCCAGCGCAACATACACAAACAATGAATCATGGAACACTACACCAAAAACTAATAATGTATTGTATGGTGACTAACATAACATAATGAAAAAGATTAAAAAAATAGAAACTCCACACATGTGAATTCTTATTTGTTTCTTATTTTGTTTTTATGTCTTTTTGCCTTCTAAGATTCCAAGTCAACTCTTTCTATCATTTCCCATTTCTGATTGCTACACTGTGTAGCAACAGAGGAAATAACTTTTCAAATGGGAAAAGATACCAAATCCTTCCATGCAATCTGTCTACCTATGAGGATAGTAGCACTTTCTCTGCTGCATTCTGGTGTGAGCAGGGCTGGAAGGCTGGCTCTGGCTCTAACTGGGACCATCGAGGGAGCAGTGCACAGGGCCACCCGAAGGGCTCAGTCAGTTAAGTGTCTGCCTTTGGCTCAGTCATGATCCTGAAGTCCTGGGATGGAGCCCCACATTGGGTTTGATCGGTGGGGAGTCTGCTTCTCCATCTCCTGCTTGCCCTGTTTGTGCTCTCTCTCTCTCTCCCTGTCAAATAAGTAAAATCTTAAAAACAAAAAAGCAAAAACCAAAAAATAAAATAAAATAATAAAAAAAAACCAGTGCCCAAAGGTCCCCCTGCCCCTGAGCCCCCACCCCACCCCAGCTCCATGTGCTAGAACAAAGTGCTGGTGCTCTGGAGGGCTGCAGGGGAACTCGAAGTGCATGTGTACTGGGGTGAGAGATGATGAATACACAGGTTTCTACTCCTTTCTCAAGCCCACTGAGCAGTAGCAATTGTTTCCTCCCTTCCGCTCTGCTCCTCTCTGCTCTGCTGCTACGTGGTGGTATGTGCTGGATTCCAGGCCAGTTCTGTCTGCACTTCTCCCTGCAAACATGGATACCAGAAGAGTTCATCCTGAACAGGCACAGGGTGGGGATGGAAGGGAGGAGTCGGGAGGGCAAGACTGGGTTTTGCCTGTGACCCTCCCCCTGCTGCAATAGGAGCCCTTAGCCTGGGAGAGATGGGAGAAGCCCTAACAGGGAAAGCACACATGCCTCTTCCCGCCTCACCTTAAAGTCACCTCCAGGAACAGAAGTACACGCTGCTCCCCCTCCCCTCCCTTCCCAGAGCGTTGGACAGAGTTTCAGGGCAGTGACAGGCATGGCCCTGTGTTCATGCTGAACCCTGGGAGCAGCTCAGCCAAGACACACTGTATTCCTGCCACCGCCCTCCTCCTCACCTCTTCCCAGCAGGGTGGGGCCCACAGGGGGAGGAGCCGATAGGGGGTGGGGTGGGGTGGGTGGCGGGAGGATAGGGGTCTCCTGCAAGGACTGTAGGATCTGGGCTGGGGGAGTGGAGGGTGCCCCTGTCCGCCCATCCTCGGGAGACACTCTGCCTTCACTTTCCTTTCCCAGGGTGGAGCCCATCCAAACCCTTCCTCGAAGATGAACGTTTCTTTCCCCATAGACACTCAGGAAGTGATTCCCTTCCTAACTAGTGCTGGCCAGTCCTGGTCACCCTTCCGAGTCAGGCCCTGAGCAGGCGGTCACGCAGGAAACCCCCACCAGCCTTTCCCTCCACTGGGAGCTGCTGGGGACTGAGGTGTTCATGACCTCTGTCCACAGGGGCACAGCCGTGCAGCAGAGAGAGTGGTGGCCACTGAGGCCACTAATTCACTAGTGAACAGACAGAGAAGCCCAGCTCTGCTGCGCTCGGGTTCCGGTGATCACATGGAGCTGCGCTGGTGCCTGAGTCCGCAGGTTCCCACGCGGGGGGAGGGGCAGGGGAAGCCCCAGCAGGGCTGCGACTGGGTTCCTGCGCCTGCGTGTTCGCTCTGGTTCTAGACATCTCCACTGACACACCGTCAGCCCTGCACACTCTGAAGCTCACTGAACGCTTGACTCTGAACCGTCCGGGGTGTCGCCAAGGTCCTCTCCATGTACCTGTCCTGTCAGACATCCCGTCAGCCAATGATTCCCGCGGGCGAGCTCCACCTCAGACAAGGGTGTTATTAAAAACATGACCATCAGTACAATAATACCATGTATGGGAAAAGATTTGAGTTACGGCCTTTGTAGGTTCTAACTAAACTGTGTGTTATAAAACTGCTTCTGGATGATAAAAAAAGTTGTAGTTTATTTTATTTCTTAAAGCATTATAAAAATGTCTCAGTTGTTGAGGTTCCAAACTATTTTGGAGTGATTTTTTTCTTTTAAGATTTTATTTTTATTTTTTTTTAAGATTTCACTTATTTATTTGACAGAGAGAGATCACAAGTAGGCAGAGAGGCAGGAAGAGAGAGGAGGAAGCAGGCTCCCTGCTGAGCAGAGAGCCCCATGCAGAACTTGATCCCAGGACCCTGAGATCATGACCTGAGCCGAAGGCAGCAGCTTAAGCCACTGAGCCACCCAGGCACCCTGGAGTGACCCTTTTTTACAGAGTTGTCATTAGTAAAGTGATAGGCCCCTGTGATTCCTGGTTTCATAAGGGAGGCCCATAAAGTGTTCAGTGGGATCCCGATTAAATTGTCTTTTATGAAACAACATATAGAATGTCAACTATGTTGTTCATGGTCCTAGATCTTCCCTCACTGTAACAACTGCATTTAGATTTTCTCCTGTAATATTGTCAGGAATTCTTATATATTTATTTATTTTTTTTAATTTTTAAAATTTATTTTCAGCATAACAGTATTCATTATTTTTGCACCACACCCAGTGTTCCATGCAATCCGTGCCCTCTATAATACCCACCACCTGGTACCCTGACCTCCCACCCCCCATCCCTTCAAAACCCTCAGAGTTTTTTCAGAGTCCATAGTCTCTCATGGTTCACCTCCCCTTCCAATTTCCCCCATCTCCCTTCTGCTATTTGTTATGCTCCACAAATAAGTGAAACCATATGATAATTAACTCTCTCTGCTCGACTTATTTCACTCAGCATAATCTCTTCCAGTCCCGTCCATGTTGCTACAAAAGTTGGGTATTCGTCCTTTCTGATGGAGGCATAATACTCCATAGTGTATATGGACCACATCTTCCTTATCCATTTGTCCGTTGAAGGGCATCTTGGTTCTTTCAACAGTTTGGCGACCATGGCCATTGCTGCTATAAACATTGGGGTACAGATGGCCCTTCTTTTCACTACATCTGTATCTTTGGGGTAAATACCCAGTAGTGCAATTGCAGGGTCATAGGGAAGTTGTATTTTTAATTTCTTGAGGAACCTCCACACTGTTCTCCAAAGAGGCTGCACCAACTTGCATTCCTACCAGCAATGTAAGAGGGTTCCCCTTTCTCCACATCCCCTCCAACACATGTTGTTTCCTGTCTTGCTAATTTTGGCCGTTCTAACTGGTGTACGGTGATATCTCAATGTGGTTTTAATTTGAATCTCCCTGATGGCTAGTGATGATGAACATTTTTTCATGTGTCTGATAGCCATTTGTATGTCTTGATTGGAGAAGTGTCTGTTCATCTCTTCTGCCCATTTTTTTATATGATTGTCTGTTTTGTGTATGTTGAGTTTGAGGAGTTCTTTATAGATCCTGGATATCAATCTTTTGTCTGTATTGTCATTTGCAAATATCTTCTCCCATTCCGTGGGTTGCCTATAAATGTCTATACTGCTTAGAGCAATCTATACTTTTAATGCCATTCCGATCAAAATTCCGCTGGCATTCTTCAAAGAACAGGAGCAAATAATCCAAAAATGTGTATGGAATCAGAAGAGACCCTGAATCGCTAAGGAAATATTGAAAAACAAAAATAAAATGGGGGGGGCATCACATTACCTGATTTCAAGCTTTACTACAAAGCTGTGATCACCAAGACAGCATGGTACTGGCACAAAAACAGACACATAGACCAGTGGAACAGAGTAGAGAGCCCAGATATGGACCCTCAACTCTATGGTCAAATAATCTTCGACAAAACAGGAAAAAATATACAGTGGAAAAAGACAGTCTCTTCAATAAATGGTGCTGGGAAAACTGGGCAGCTATATGTAGAAGAATGAAACTAGACCATTCTCTTACACGATACACAAAGATAAACTCAAAAATGGTTAAAAGACCTCAATGTGAGACAGGAATCCATCAGAATCCTAGAGGAGAACATAGGCAGTAATCTCTTCGATATCAGCCACAGCAACTTCTTTCAAGATATATCTCCAAAAGCAAAGGAAACAAAAGCAAAAATGAACTTTTGGGACTTCATCAAAATCAAAAGCTTCTGCACAGCAAAGGAAACAGTCAAGAAAACAAAGAGGCAACCCACAGAATGTATTTATTTTTTAAAAAAGATATTATTTACTTATTTGACAGAGAGATCACAAGTAGGCAGAGGCAGCCAGAGAGAGATAGGGGAAGCAGGCTTCCTGCTGAGCAGATAGCCCCATGTGGGGCTGGATCCCAGGACCCTGAGATCATGACCTGAGCCAAAGGCAGAGGCTTAACCCACTAAGCCACACAGGCATCCCAACAATCTGCACTTTGAATTATTTACAACTTACATGTAATCTTAATATTGATACTGTTGGATTTATGGCACCACTTTACTTTTTGTTTTTATGCCTCCACTAATTTCTCTCTCTCTCTCTCTTTAAAGGATTTTATTTACTTATCAGAGAGAGAGAGAGTGCACAGAAGCAGAGGGAGTGGCAGAGTGAGAGGGAGAAGGCGGCTCTCCGCTGAGGAGGGAGCTCAAAATGGAACAGGACCCTGGGGTCATGACCTGAGCAGAAGACAGGTGCTTAAGCAGCTGAGCCACTCAGGCGCCCCTCCATTCATTCCTCTTTTACTGATAACTTATTATTCAGTGAATAAATTGTAATATTTTCATTATTTAATTATTAATCATTCTATTTTGTAGTTATTTTCTTAAGAGGTGCTTTTGCTTGTGCCATTTTTATACATATTCAATTTTGTGATTTTTTAAATGTTATATCTGTAATATATATTCAAATAACATGTTTATATATTTATAGCATATCCTAGTCATGTTATATTGTGTGCCTTATGATTCCAATATTGAAGTTTAATGAACTTTTTACTACTGATTCTTGCTAAAGTTACCCAATCACAGTCATTTTTCCATTGAATTTCACATTTCTTGCTATGAGTTGCTTTTTTTTTTTTCTGTGTAATTATCCATGTAAAATTTTTTGACACGTTTAGGCTAAATAGAGATTTCCTTAGAGAAATTTGTTTCTTCCTTACAATTTTTGGGTCATCACCAATCCAGAACAATTATAAACTAAACTAATGACATGAAGTTATTTTGACCCAATAACCAATGGGAAAGCATATTTGGACTACAAATCACAGATGGCTTAGTCCGTGTCTGCAAATTTTTGAAATAGTTGTTTGTTCACTTTTTGCCAACTCAAAGGCAAATTTCCTTAGAATGTTCTTGCACTTGAAGATAGAACAGATTTGATTTGTGTCACCCTGTTCTGAGGATGTGAATCTTAGGTTCCCAGATTTTCAGGGAGAGGATGTTTCTCCTGCTCCTCACATGAAGCAGCTCTGGGCATTATCTCCTCTCTGAAGTTCACGAGCCTGAGAAACTGAGCCAAGATTTTCTAGATTTGAAAAATTCCCCAAGGATCATAACTGTTCTCTCTGGCTTATGGCCCATTTATAAATTTTGGCCTTGATTGTTCTACTGCACTTTTTGGATGATTTGTGTTTTTTTTTTCTATCATTTTTAGTTGTTTTAGGAGAAGAGGCAGCCTTAAACCTTAGTCTACTGAGTTACTGGAAATAGAATCCTCAGTAAGTATTTTTCATTTCTATTATTTACTAGGCACCAGCGTAGGTGCTAGAGTGTAAGTCACCCAAACCAATGTTGATCTGTGTCTTCTGTGAGCCAGCCCTGGTCTGGGAATTGTTCCTCAGCTCACAGAAAGATACATACAGAAACTGGAAGTGAGTGTGAGCCAGTAAGCTCTACCTTCTCCTGTCTGAGACTGGTCATTGCCAAGCAAAACTGAGCATGAATATCATGTCATTGGATCTGCTAAAACACTGTGATCATTAGCTGTTCATGGACCAGAGATGAAATAGTCAGTGTCTACACTGGAATGGGTTTTCAGACTTTTGTGGAGGCCACATAAAACCTGATGAAATTAGGGGTACTCTCTTCAGAAATATGTACATATAGAAAGAAGCATAAAATGTCAGTGTGTATATGAGGATCATCTGAAGTGACACAGATCTGGGTTTTTAATACCAGGAGGAGACAAAGGTTGGGAGAAGACATGTTCAGCAATCACTTCATGACCCAACAATGCTACTCCACTTATCTGTGAGTAGGGACTGGAGTGGACAAACCTGGGCCATAACAATCATCAAGGGAGTAAGTTGAAAGATGAGTTTATTTATGAGTCGCTCCTCATCCAAGCAGACGAGTGCCTACAGTGTCCAGATCAAGTTCTAGTTTCAGATCACAGCTCCAAATGTGGATATTTGTCATTCTTTTTCATTCCTGAACCCCAATGTTCATTCCTAGAATAAGTACCTCTCTCCCACATACCAGAATGCCACATGTCAACAATCTTGTTGGGGGCAGAGATGCCTCCATCCACAGAGAGGAGAACCCACTTTGCCAGTCATGCAGGTGGACATGACATGAAGCTTCAACAGTCACATGGCCACCTGCCAGACTCTGACTCAGAACACATGACAGACACACTGGGACAGCATCCATGCATTGGGCATAGGGGGTCTGAGCAGTGGCACAGTCGTGTCATGCAGCTGTCAGGGGCAGCAGCAATAGCAGTCCCAGCTGCAGGGGCCAGAGGCCTCCCTCAGGGAGTCAGTGGCATCGATACCAGTAGCAGGCGCTCTCTGTCTGTGTGCCTCCATCCAGGGTCCAGTGGCAGTGGATTCTGCTCCTGGCTGTGTAGCCTCAAGCCTGTATTGTGGTTTTTCTGGAAATAAAACAAGGTCCCATATATTCTCTCTTTTCTCCAAGTCTCTCTGTAACTGCATATGCATGTCACGAAGAGTCACGAATCCATATAGGGAAGAGTTCCAGAGAGAAAGATTTCAGAAGTTTTTTTCCAGTTTTATTGACACATAATTGACATTCACCATTGTGTAAGTTTAGGGGTACAATCTGTTGATTTGGCACATTTCAACTGCAAAGGATTTCATCATAGCATTAGCTAACACCTTCATCATATCACATAGTTACCATTTCCTTTTGTGCGATGCGAACATTTAAGAGCTACACTTTGAGTAACACAGAGATTTTATGTTGACCTGATAGCAATTTCCTCAGTTTGCCACCTGGCTCTGCCCCATGGGAGAGAAAATATGTATCTCTCAGCATACCTTGTATTTCTCTTTCTACAAAAACCATTTAAATGTGTATATGAGACACTTCCCACAGTGAAGGCTCTCATCAAGGACTTCAGTGCTTCCTTATCTGCAGAGCCCCAGGATTGCTTGTGGCTCTGCTACCAAATACTCAGGTCTCTCCCTAGACCCACCACCTTAGAATGTTGGGCGTGGGCCCAGGAATCACTCACGTGATAAGCTCTACAGGAGTGGCTGATGCACGGCCATGGGGGATCCTGCTTCATGGGCTCGCTATTCTGTGTGGGATCTGAAGACCAGCAGCAGCAGCAGCATCAACCTTGTTATCAACCCAGCATCTCATGCTCTACCCTAGACTGTCTAGATGTTCATAGTCCAGGAAATTCCTGTGCACACTGAAGGCTCAGCCTCCCTGGTCTCTGTGCTTTCTAGACACAGAACCAGACTGTGCGGTGCATTCTGGGTGTGTGCTCTGGTCAGCCTGCTTAGTCCGGAGGAGTCCAGGGTTTGGTCCTGTTCCTTTCTCTTCTATGGCCCTCGACCCTTGGTGACCTCATTTCTGCTAAAGGCTCTAAACATCATTTATATGGTGTCACCTCTCAAATTTGTTTCTCAAAACAAGATATTTTTCCTACCCTGTACTCTGTATCTAGCTGCCAATGACATTATGTTTATTTAAAAAAAAAAAATACCGGGATGCCTGGGTAGCTCAGTGGGTTAAAGCCTCTGCCTTCAGCTCAGGTCATGGTCTCAGGGTCCTGGGATCGAGCTCCGCATTGGGCTCTTTGCTGGGCAGGGAGCTTGCTTCTTCCTCTCGCTCTGCCTGCTTGTCTGCCTTCTTGTGATCTCCATCTGTCAAATAAATAAATAAAATCTTAAAAATAAATAAAAAATAAAAAATTAAAAAAATACCATTAATCCAACATATAGTACATTATTAGTGTTTGATACAGTGTTCACTGGTTCATTAGTTGCATACAATACCCAGTGCTCATCATATCACATGCTCTCTGCAATGCCCATCACCCCATCCTCTCACCTAGCTCCCTTCCACAACCCTCAGTTTGATTCCCAGAATCAAGTGTCTCTCAAGATTTGTCTCCCTCTCTTGATTTCTTCCCATACAGTTTTCTCTCCCTTCCCCTATGATCCTCTGTGTTATTCCCCATGTTCTACATATAAGTAAAACTATATGATAATTGTCTTTCTCTGATTTACTTATTTCACTTATCATAACATCTTCCAGTTCTGTCCGTGTTAATGCAAATGGTAGGTGTTCATCCTTTCTGATGATTGAGTAATATTCCATTGTATATATGAACCACATCTTCTTTATCCGTTCATCTATGGAAGGACATCTTGGCACCTTCCACAGGCTATTGTAGACATTGCTGCTATGAACATTGGGGTGCATGTGCCCCTTCTTTGCACTATGTCTGTATTTTTTGGAGTAAATACCCCAGTAGTTGAAGTTGCTGGGTTATAGGGTAGCTCCATTTTTAATGTGCTGAGGAAACTCCATGCTGTTTTTCAGAGTGGCCATGCCAGTTTCCATTACCACCAGCAGTGGAGGAGGGTTCCCCTTTCTCCACATTCTCCAACATTTGTTGTTTCTGTCTTGTTAATTTTAGCCATTCTAACTGGACTAAGGTGTATCTCATTGTGGTTTTGAATTGTATTTACCTGATGACAAGTGATGTGGAGCATTTTTTTTCATGTGCCCCGTGGCCATTTGTATGTCTTCTTTGGAGAGAGTGTCCTGTTCATGTCTTCTGCCCATTTCTTGACTGGATTATTTGGTTTTTGGGGGTTGAGTATGAGAAATTCTTAATAGATCTTGGATACCAGCCCTTTTTTCTTTCTTTCTTTCTTTCTTTCTTTCCTTCTTTCTTTTTTTTTAGGATTCAATTTATTTATTTGACAGAGAGAGATCACAAGCAGGCAGAGAGGCAGGCAGAGAGAGGGGGGGAAGCAGGCTCCCTGCCGAGCAGAGAGCCCAATGAGGGCCTCAATCCCAGGACCCTGAGATCATGACCCCAGCTGAAGGCAGAGACCCAACCCACTGAGCCACCCAGGTGCCCCCTTTTTTCTTTAATTAACATATAATATATTATTTGTTTCAGGGGTACAGTTCTGTGATTCATCAGTCTTACATAATTCAACAGTGGTCTCCATAACACCATACCCCCCCCACACCATGCCCATCATGCAGCCACCGCCCCCTCATCTCTCCCCCCTCCACTCCGGGAGCCATCAGTTTGTTTCCTGAGATCAAGAGTCTCTTATGGTTTGTCTCCCTCTCTGGTTATATCTTGTTTCATTTTCCCCTCCCTTTCCCTACAATCCTCTGTCTTGTTTCTCAAATTCTACCTATCAGTGAGATCTTGTGATAATTGTCTTTATCTGATTGATTTGTTTTGTTCAGGATAAGCATAATACCCTCTAGTTCCATTCATGTCATTGCAAATGGCAAGATTTTATTTTTTTTTTTAAAGATTTTATTTATCTACTTGACAGAGGGAAATCACAAGTAGATAGAGAGGCAGGCAGAGAGAGAGAGAGGGAGGGAAGCTGGCTCCCTGCTGAGCAGAGAGCCTGATGCGGGACTCGATCCCAGGACCCTGAGATCATGACCTGAGCTAAGGCAGCGGCTTAACCCACTGAGCCACTCAGGCGCCCAAGATTTTATTTTTTAATGGCTGCATAGTGTTCTTGTGTGTGTGTGGTGTGTGTGTGTGTGTGTGTGGTGGATGTGGGTATATGGTATATATATATATATATATATATATATATATCACATATACCATATACCACATCTTTATCCATTCACTTGTTGATGGACATCTATGCTCTTTATATTCCATAGTTTGGCTATTGTGAACATTGCTGCTATATAAACATTCAGGTGTACATAACCCTTTGGATCACTATATTTGTATCTTTAGGGTAAATACCCCGTCATGCGCATTTGCTGGGTGGTAGGGTAGCTCTATTTTCAACTTTTTGAGGAATCTCCGTACTGTTTTCCAGAGTGGCTGCAACAATTTGCATTCCCACCAAGAGTGTAGGAGTGTTCCCCTTTCTCTCCATCCTTGCCAACACCTGTCATTTCCTGACTTATTAATTTTAGCCATTCTGGCAGGTGTGTGGTTGTATCTCGTGGGTTTTCATTTGTATTTCCTTGATGACAAGGGATGTGAGCACTTTTTTTATTTGGCTGTTGGTCATTTGAATGTCCTTCTTTGCAGAAATGTCTGTTCATGTCTTCTGCCCATTTCTTGTTTGGGTTATTTTGTTCTTTGGGTGTTGAGTTTGATTAAGATCTTTACAATTTTTGGATTTCTGGCCCTTTATCTGACATGTCATTTGCAAATATCTTCTCCCATTCGGTAGGTTGCCTTTGAGTTTTGCTGACTGTTTCCCTTTGCTGTGCAGAATCCTTTTATCTTGATAAAGTCATTTTTTGTGTTGTTGTTTCCTTTGCATCCAGACATATGTCTTGCAAGAAAGTTGCTGTGGCAGAGGTCTAAGAGGTTACTGCCAGTGTTCTCTAGAATTTTGGTGGATTCCTGTCTCACACTGAGGTCTTTCATCCATTTTGATTTTATCTTTGAATATGGTGTAAGAGAATGATCCAGTTTTCATTCTTCTGCATGTTTCCCAGCACCATTTAATTGAAGAGAGACTGTACTTTTTTAGGTCATTGATTATTCTTTCCTGTTTTTGTCAAAGATTAGTTGACCATACCAGTTGAGGGTCCTTATATGGGCTCTCTATTCTGTTCCATTGATCTATGTGTCTGTCTTTGTGCCAGTACCATGCTGTCTTGATCACAGCTTTGTAACATAGTTTGAAGTCAGGTTATTGCGATGCCCCAATTTGGTTTTCTTTTTCAACAATCCTCTGGTAATTTAGGGTATTTTCTCATTCCATACAAATTTTAGGATTGTTTTTTCCATCTCTCTGAAAAAATACTGATAGCATTTTGATAGGAATTGCATTGAAAATATAGATTGCTCTGGGCAGCATAGACATATTCATAATGTTTATTTTTCTAATTCATGAGCATGGAATGTCTTTCCATCTCTTTTTGTCTTTCTCCATTTCTTCTATAATTCTGTAGTTTCTAGAGAACAGATGCCTTTACCCTCTTTGGTTAGGTTTATTCCTAAGTATCTTATGGTTTTGGATGCAAGTGTAAATGTGATAGATTTCCTTAATTTCTCTCTCTTCAGACACATTGTTTAGTGTATAGATATGGAACTGATTTCTGTGTGCATTGATTTTTGTATCCTGCACATTGATGAATTTCTGTATGAGTTTCTAGTAATTTGTAGGTGGAGTCTTTTGGGTTTTTCACATAAAGTATCATGTCATCAGCAAAGAAAAAAAGAGTTTAACTTATTCTTTGCCAATTTGGAATGCCTTTTAATTTCTTATTGTTGTCTGATTGCTGAGGCTAGGACTTCTAGTACTAAATGTTGAACAATAGTGGCAACGAGTGGGTGTCTCTGTCATGTTCCCCTGACCTTAAGGGAAAAGCTCTTAGTTTTTTCCCCCATTGAGAATGATATTTTGATGTGGGCCTTTTATAGATGGCTTTTATGATACTGTGGTGTGTTCCTTCTATTCTCTTATGCTTTGATGAGTTTTACATTATAACTGGATTCTTAGCCAAAAGGAGAAGTTTTAATCAATCACGAAAGGATGCTGCATTTTGGTCAAATACTTTTTTCTGCATCAATTGGGAAGATCATATGGTTCCTTGTCTCTTTCTTTGTTAAATGCTCTATCAAGTTGATTGTTTTTATGAATGCTGAACCATCCTGACATCCCCAAATAAAGTCCCCGACCAAAAATGTGGTGGATTATCCTTTTAATGTAACGTTGGGTCCTATTGGCAAGGATCTTGTGTGAATATTTAGGCATCTATGTTCACCAGGGATATTGGTCTGTAACTCTCCTTTTTTATTGGAATCTTTGGTTTTGGGATCAAGGTAATTTTTGGCCTCATAGAATGAGTTTGGAAGTTTCCTTCCATCTCTATTTTTTAGGACATCTTCAGTAGAAATGAGTATGATCTCCTTTTTAAATGTTTTAGTAGAATTACCCCTGGGAAACCCAGTCTAGCCCTAGTTTTTTTTTTTTGGGGGGGGGGGGGGGGTGGGGGGGGTGGGGGGAGATTTTTCATTACTGCTTCAATTTTTTTTTTGCTGGTTATGGGTCTGTTCAGATTTTCTACCTCTTCCTGCTTCAGTCCTTGTAGTTTATAAGTTTCCAGAAATGCATCTATTTCTCTCTCGTCCAGATTGCCTAGTTTTTTTTGCATGTAGATGCTCCCTACAAGATGTTTCTTAAAATGATCTGTATTTTCCTTAGTGTTGGTGTTGTGTATCTCTCTCCCTTTCATTCATGATTTTTATTAATTTGGGGGGTATCCGTTTCTCTTTTCTTTTGATAAGTTGGGTCAAGGTTTATCAATCTTATTAATTCAAAAGACCAGCTTCTAGTTTGGTTATGAGGCTGCGTCTACTCTACTCTTCTCCTGGTTCCTATGGGCATTCATTGGTTTCAGCTCTAAGACTTTATTATTTCTTTTTCTCCTGCTCAGTTTAGTTTTTATTTGGGGGCTGTGTGTCTTTAGTGTTAGGTAAAACTAAGCTTGTGTCATTCAGGATTTTGTTCGGTACTTTATTTTATTGGAAGAGAGGCCTTTGGATGAGGCTATGTATTTTCCGTCCTTATGATGGCCTTTGCTGTAGTCCCATAGGTTTTTAAAAGGGACTGATGTGGGTTGCTCTCATCATTGTTTTCCTTGAATTATTTAAGCAAATCTTCTTATAATTTTGGTTGACCCATTCATTCCTTAGCAGGATGCGCTCTTACCCTCCAAGTGTCTGAGTTTCTTGTAAGATTTCCTCTTGTGGTTGAGTTCCAGTTTTCAAACATTGTGGTCTGAAAATATTTAGGGAATAATCTAAATCTTTTGGTATCAGTGTATATCCTGATTGTGACCTAGTATGTGATCAATTCTGGCGAAAGTTCCATGTGCAATTCGAGAACTAGGAGTATTCTGTTTGATTTAAGAGGTGGAACGCTTATATCTGTGAAGTCTTATCTGAATCCAGTGTGGCATTCAAATCAGCCCTTGTGTCTTTGTTGATTCTTCTGCTTAGATAATTCTTATCCATTGCCTGTGAGTGGGTTGTTGAAGGGTCCCCTATTATTAATTTATTATTTCTCAATATGTTTCTTCTCTTCACTTTGGTGTATTAATTGGTTATATTGTTGGGGCCTGCTTATCCGGTTGGGGGGGCAATAGATATCTTACAATTTTAGATCTTCTAGTTGGATGACTCCTTGCTCCGGCTGATATAGAGTGTCTCTCTATGTCTCTTACTGCC